>NW_010299555.1:0-205 GCF_000700745.2 Antrostomus carolinensis | reverse complement strand
GTTCAGCGGCGCCGCGACAGCGAGGTGGAGATGATGGTGCAGCTTGTGGGCATCATGATCATTGCCACCATCTGCTGGATGCCCCTCCTGGTGAGGACCTGGGTCTTGGTGTCCCCCCATCTCCATGTCCCTGCTGAGTCTTGGTGCTCCCCAGGTCTCAGTATGTTCCCCCCACCACATCCCTCCTGTTGAGGCTCTGGGTCTC
>NW_010299554.1:17898-43890 GCF_000700745.2 Antrostomus carolinensis | reverse complement strand
TATATATATAAAACAACAAAATATTTTTCTCATTGATGTGCTGTTTCAGGCTGTGAGCACTGCTGGGGGGGGACAGGTACAAGAGAAGAGGGATCAGAGATTTACTACTTTAAAGGTTGAAGAGAAGGGTCAAACTCAAGCAGGGCTGCCCCTGGCTTTTGCTCAAACATTTTGGAAAGTTGTCCTTTCCCAGAATCCTGAGGTGAGAAACCTCTCTCTTCCTTCAAAACACAGGTGGGAATGAGATGCTTCACTGAAGACACAGAGGAGTCCGGAAGAGAAAGGGAAAACAAACTCACCTCCAAAAACTCTGTTAAAAAAATCTGAGGATTCTCCAGCTGCCAGTCATTTCCCCTGGATTGCAAATGTTTCCTCTAATTAATAGTACTCCACTCCTTGAGTGTCTACTAATGATAAGCTCGGGCAAAAGACCTAGAGCAGGGAGCTCTCTATTGATTCCTGTATTGATTTTTTATCTTTTTCCCTGTTGTTATTGTACATGCAAATGGCTGGTAATGACTCGACATTACAGCCACTCTCTTCCATTTAGGAAAAAGTGATTTAATCAGAGGGCCCAATGTGGCTCTTTTCCCTCTCAGTTCCCCCATGCTTGGCCAGGGTGACCCCATGGTGCTGGCCTTTGACTGAGCCCCCTCCTCTCCAGGAGCATCACACACCAGTTCACTTTATTCTCCCCAAAACTCTGCACCAGTGTGGGCTGACCCAGGCACCCCAGGGTGTCTGTCCCTTATATTCCCCAATGACATGAGAAGCCTCCATGGTCAAGGAGAGTGGGGGGACTGCCTCACACAGCCCCACTTTCAGCATCCCCCACCCCACAGGCAGCACCTGAGCTGAAGGGAAATGTAAACTCTCTGAGATGGAGCACACAGCCCAGCAGTGGGTGCAGGGAAAAGCAAAATCATGTTCACAGGGCAGGAGCCACTTGCAATCATGTACCTTCAATCAGTAAGGTGTTGGGTTTTGGAGGGTTTTTTGTTGTTTTTGTTTTTCTTATAGCCATAATTTGAAAACCCCTCAAGCTATCACTTGTTTCATTTTTAGAATGCATTTTTAGAATCGGTTTGAATAAGAACATGTATTCATTCCTTCCACTAAGTTTACTGCTACCACCTTGCTTTGCCTAGACAATATAACTTGTTAAGTGATGTTATCTCCTTTCTTCCCTCTTTCTTCAGTATTTTTGCTTGAGACTGGTGAATGTTGTGCTATATTCTCCAAAAAAGTGAGCAGAGAAGTGATACTTTTCTGCAAGCCTTGCCTTTTCCTTGCTGCTTTTTTCACCCTGTAACACTCAAAACAATGCAGCCATGTACCAGCCCAACACACTCCCCAACAGGATCGTGTTAACACAAACCAGAAGAAGAAAAAAACCCAGAACCATCAAATAAATTTTATTTGAATGTGGTTAAAAAAATAGAGCCCTGTAAGAAATGAGCTGGTGCTCCTCCATCCCAGCCAGCCTTCGACAGTTCAGCTGGGAAGTCAAAGACTACAGATTTTCTTGGGAAATTCCTGACATTTTCTCCTTCTGGATGGGCCAGAAGATAGCATGAGAGCAGTCTTTCCCCTGGCATTTTGTATTTCATTTCTGGGAACCTCAAGTCTGCCTTGTGGCATCACCTGAAGCTCGGCTGGCCACAAGGGATGGCATGAAACCTCCTTTGATCCCTGGCTTTGCACTCAAGCAAGAAACATAATTTACTGAATAGCAAGGAATGAGGTTTTCTGCCAAATTTTGTAATGTTTTACAAATTAACTCCTGCAGGTGGGAGATGGTTTATTTTTTCCCTGAAGAGCAGTCTGGTCCAAGAGGTGACAGCTACACTCAACCCAAAGAGAAATGGTCCCCAGCAGAACGAGCTGCTTTGCCTCAGGGTGTCCTGGTGCAGCAGATGATGGGGTGGACGGGAGAGTGACTGGGGGAAATGTTCAGTCAGATTTGGAGTGGGCTCCGACTTCTGCTCCATCCTGTCTCCAACACCCTGAGGAAAGGCCAGGGAAGGGGATGGTGAAGCCATCCAACCTCTTGATCAAGCCAATCCAAGCTCCAACAGCCTCAGCCCATCTGACAGCCAGAGGCACTGCCACCCTGCAATGGGACTGGATGCTCATCCAAAATGAAGCAACCACATCCCTGCCCCAGGAGAGTTCCCCCTTGTGCTAAGCAAACAGCTATGGGGCTACTGAGCAAAGGTGTCAACAAGGCCAAGGACATTAAACGAGGGTCATCATCACATGTGTTAAATGGTGATTCATAGAAGAGGTGACTGATGACTCAGACCCAGATATGAGAGGAGAGAAAGAAAGAAGTAAGAAGTACAACAGAGGAAAGAAGGAGCCCTTCAGGGCTGTACTGATTCCTGGAGCAAAGCTCACTTTTCCCAGCTCAGTCCCTGGAGGAAAATTCACTTTCCTCAGCTCTCTTTAAGAACCCTAGAGCTGTAAATGCTGAGCGTACATCACATTAATCTGATGACTCTCCGAGATGTCTAGACTATTTGTTGGAGCTGATAGGAAGCTGGCATCATCCGAGCTTTTTGAGCTTTTCTTGCCCTTTTTTTTTTTTCCCTTTAAACTAGTAATAAGATTCTTTTCATATTATGCACTGCTGGAAAGCCCCGTTTGCATGCAGACAGCTGCTGTGTTTATAGACACCATCCAAAACGCAGCTAAACACGACAGCTCGCTTCAAGCAGAGCAGCAGGAATTTGTTAAAATGATCATTTCCAGAGGGATTGCAGGACATCTTGACTTTTTTTTTGGCTATTTTAAAGTTAAAGCCTTGTCCTTATGCAAAGACAAAAGTCCCACATGGAAACATGCCTTGGGAAGACCCTGAAAGGAAAAAAAAAAAGAAAGAATCCTTAAAACTGAATGACATCCTGAAAATCAGCAGCTCCCATTAATGTTAACCTGAAATATAAATGATGAACTAAAGAGGCCATTCCCTGTGAGTGGTTGAGGGTCATTTTGAAAGCACAAGAAAGCCAGCTCACCTTTAGAGCTGAACAAAATGAGTACCTGAAATCCTTCCTTGCAGACCTGCAGAGCTAAAATAAAAACGAAGCAGGGAATTGCATCAAAACTGTCTCCAATTAAAAACAAAGTCCATGAGAAAAGCAGTTTGGGAGGGTTCCTTCCAAGCAGTTTTTCCTCATTATAACACAAGAGGAGTTATTGTACAGAAGAAAACAAAGGATGACAATTAATTTGAAGACACGTTTCAAATGAAACACCGTTTTCCCCCAGATGGAAACCCCACACTTAAAGCAAACAGGTGAAGACACAAAATAGAGCTGGGGAGGGAGGAAATCAGCTTAGAGTAAAGGTATTTGCATATATGTAGTGAGGATGCTCTTGTTGGAGATGGTGCAGACGCTGTCCATGCTGTGGCCCCAGTTCTCCCCTCCCCACGCTCTCTCTGCCTTCGCCCCAGCCCTTCCCATCAACAACCCCTCTACCCACTTTAACCAGCACAATGTACAAAGCAGGTTTTAATTCAAAACCAGCGTGGTATGGGAAGAAGAGCAGGAAGCAGCTGAGGGCTCACAAGCTTTTTCCTCAGGAGCTTTTCCCCATGGCATGGGGCTGTATCACAGTGCAGGGGAACGGGGTGGCTGCTCTGGGGCTGCAGAGTCGTCCACCTGAAATAAACCCATAAAAAACACACATTCCCTTGGATATAGCAAAGTACACAGTGCCCTCTCCTGCCAGGAGCCTCTGCTTTTTAAATATTCCCCCTCACCAGCCTTTTTACCCTTGTTTAAGTGATGAAAATTAATTTACGGTTTGCTTTTCTAAGATGTTGGTCACAAACTGCCAGCGAGCTTGAAAAAAATGGTGTGATTTTTCCTCACCAAGCTTTGGGCTCTGACAGCCCTGGCCACAGCAGCACAAATCCAGACCCAACTGTGACATCTAGTGGGTAAGCAGCTGAATGCTAGTCTTCTCTGGAGAGAAAAGGAAAAAAAAAGGTTATTTTCCCTTCCCATCCATTCCTGCACCTCCATTACACAAGAGCAGCCCCATGGATTTGTCTCCCCTTGGGAAGGGCTCCAAGCCCCCAACTAGCTCCAGCTCCAGCTCCAGCTCCATCCCCACAGCGTTACAGCTGGGCAGCGGCTGTGTGCAGGGACATAACCCGGCTCTGGCAGGGAAGAGGGTGATACCAGAGTCACAATGAGCAAAAAACCCCAAAATTAAATGCTCCCAGCTCTTTGCTGGGTCACAGTAACAAGATCCAGCTCTATTTTTCAAGCAGATTTCAGGTGCCCAAAGGCAAGTGCCCTCGTTTTCTGCGATGCTATCTAGCTGCAGACCTCCTCATTTATGCATAAAAATATTAGGTTACGCAGACAGGGCAATATACAATATTCCTGAGAAGACCCAAAGCTTGAAAAGCCCAGGTTCTTACAGCATCGAGCCCTACGCACCTCTTCCTCCTCTACTGGGACGTGGCAACACCTTTGAATAAGAACAAGCATCATAAAAAAATAAACAAAGATTAAAAACTTAAGTAGCTTTCAAAATCAAGTCATGAACGTTTGTTTTCTATTATTTTGTTTCTATTTCTCCTTGCAAAAAGATTGTTATCAACAATACAGGACTGCTGCCAGAAGTTTAAAAGCACTCAGACTCCTGAAGTTGGAAGCACCCGGAACCAGAGTCTGTCTCAGCCAAGAATGATTTATCCTGGGCCTCTTTCTACAGGTGCAGAGGGAACATTTTCTTTGTTTCCATTTATTCCACATATTTAGAACAGTAAATATTTCATTCAGAGTTAAGAAGACCAAATGGGTTTTGAAGGAAAAGCACAGGAAACTTGTTTTCCTCTTGCAGTTGAATTAAAAATAAAATCAGAGGTGAGATTATGGAATTCAGCATTCTAACATTATAGAAGTCCAAGCTGAAAAAAGAAACAAAAACAAAACAAAACATCAAGAACAAAACTTCTAATTCATTAACAGCAAACCAAGATAGCATTAAAGCCAATTTTAGATGCAAAACATGTTGACTACACATAGTTTCACTCAACACAAAAATCAGTTCATGCATATTTATTGGGTTCTAGTTTCCAAACATTGCCCAAGACTGGAAAAATTCAGTCCATGAGAACTGTTTCTTTCACTACAACACAGAGGAGGTGTGGAAGTTCAGTCTGAATAAATGTGCACACGCAAACAACTCATACAAAGGCATGGATCTAAACTAGCTCCAAAGTATCTTTAAAATAGATCAAGTTTAGCAGAGATACTTCAGGGCAAGTGTGTCATTGTTACCTAAGAGAATTAATTAAAATATTTTCCCAAAGAACATCTGAAATTATTAAACATCAGACCCATCCATGCTGGCATCACACACAGCTCTGAACGCATCCCGCTGAAGCGGGCAGCAGCTTCCCAGCATTTTTTCCCCAGATGAGGACACTTTCTCCAGCCCAAGGGCTCATCGAGAGCAGAGTGGCTCAAGAGCACAGTGCTGGTTTTTAGGTGCTACCTTGTCCAACAGCTCTGGTGTGCACCTGATAACATGTTTTGCTGCCCACATGCACTACCCAGAGCTATTCTAACACACTGAAATAGTTGAGGTTGGCATAAGATGATGCCCCACAAGCTGCGTGTAGATGATTCTGGTTTCTCCCTTGTCAGCAACTGAGCTCACTTCTACCATCATGCTGAAGAGGAGAAAGTGCTGATAAACCTGGCTTACAAAAACAGAGTCCAATTATCATCAGCTTTTGTCCAAAAGAAGCTATGAGCTTTTTTTCTAGGCAGTAACCTCACACACACACGTCCCCAGGCATCCTTTTTGGAACAGTCACATCTCATCTGTCCACAGTGCAAGTGATACCCCACCAAAGGCGAGGGGAGGGTACTCGGGTCTCTCTTCCAGAGCTCAGAAGTGATGCAGGGGAACAGGCAGCTGGCACAGGACCAGAACCGAGGGAGGCTGAATCCCACAGCTCGCCTGGAGAAACTATTTCAAGCATGTTAAATTTTAACCACACATGGCAGCATCTCTATGCTCCAGGGAAGAGGTCATCGCAGAGAATCACAAGCTCCATCCCAAGTGGCCCAAAATAAGAAACAATTTTTCAAAAACATCCCAACTCCCTGCAAGCTGAGGATCTGGAACAGAACTCTTCCTCTGCCTCGAGACATACAAATACCCAGCGCTCCTCATCGCTGACCTTTACATTGTCAGGAAACTCATACAAGCAGTCTTCCCCGAGAAGCCAAGGGGAAGGTGAAAGGAGAACATGGCATATGGATAAATGTAAATCCAGAGGGGTGTGGCGGGAGGAAATCAACATTATGTGGTGCTGTGCCTGATCCAGGTTATAATTTAGGAAAGGAAGCACAAAGTAGATGAGATTCCAGCTGTCATACCCTGTTGATGCTGCCCTGATGTAGCCTGTATTCCTAACCTGGAGCTCAGCAGCTACCCTATCAAAGAGGTGTCATGGGACTGGCTAAGAATCAGATGGATGCAGTTTCTGAGAAATCAGGAGCTGTCAGTACTAGCACATGCTGCAGAAAGCCACCCGAGATGCACAAACCCTTCTGTACCCTGGATCTGTCACCCAACTACAGGAAACACAGCAGTGTCCTGCTTGAAGAAACCATTTTCTGTGGCAGGACCCTTTGCATCGCTCCCTCACCTTCATCCCACCCTTGAAGCTGGCTCCTGTGCAGCAACCTTTAGTGCAATTTTTTATTCCTCTTTTTCATCTTCCTCTTTCCCCTCTGGCACTGCCAGCCCAGCTCATGCACGAATGACTTGTCATGGAGGAACTGTCAGCTTCTAACCCAGAGGAGTAGTATTTTTCTTCCTGTGGTTCCTGCTACAAACCCTCCTGACCTCCAGGAGCAAACAGAGAAGCCACGTCCTTCTCGGGCCCTGTTTGTTACAGCATCAGCACTGACGCTGCTCCGAAGCCACACCAGCACTAGAAGTGAGCGTGTGAGAGGGGCAGCTGGGAAGGGGACTCATTTCACCTATCATTGTCTTTTCTTTGCACATCAGCTCCAAGATAACATCGTTAATTAGCAAAATCCAAAACCACAGAGCCCTCCCAGCAGCGCATGAGCAAACACAAGTGTCTAAGTTGGTGCTGAGCTGCGTAAGGAAGATGAATGGCTCTAAACTGAAAGAGGGGAGGTTTAGATTAGATATTAGGAAGAAATTCTTCACTGTGAGGGTGGTGAGACACTGGAACAGGTTGCCCAGAGAAGCTATGGCTGCTCCTCCCTGGAAGTGTTTAAGGCCAGGCTGGATGAGGCTTTGAGTAACCTGGTCTAGTGGAAGGTGTCCCTGCTGATGGCAGGGGGGCTGGAACTGGATGAGCTTTAAGGTCCCTTCCAACCCAAACCATTCCATGACTCTTTGAAGCAGAGGAGCACTACACGCTACAGTCCGGTTTCCCCACAGTCATCGCACCTTTGGCTCCACAACCGGGTGCTGGTTTACACTTTCCTTGAGCGCTCAAGTGTCAAGAGAAAAGAACCACTCGCTGTCTCAGAGCCAACACGCAGCTCTGGCATTAGAGGCACATAAAAACTTAAGGAAAAACTTATTTACTGGGAGGGTGTCAGAGGCCTGGGACAGGCTGCCCAGAGAGGTTGTGGAATCTCCATCTCTGGAGATGTTCCAAACCCACCTGGACACTTTCCTGTTGGAGGGAGCCTGCTTTGGCAGGGGGGTTGGACTGGATGATCTCCAGAGGTCCCTTCCAACCCCCACCATTCTGTGATTCTGTGACTAAGGGCAGCTTGTTCCCAGGTCCTGGCCCCGTGTGCTGAAAAGCTACCACCTCTAAAAGATCTCCCACATGAGCCACTTGAACCAGCTCAGTAACACATTGGCTTGCTGACCATGACCAGAGGTGACATACCCTAAGCACAGCTCTCAGAATTTCCTATATCCCGCTGACCTCCTCAATTTCACCCACGTCGTGTCATTATAGCACCATCACTACAAAGGGGACCACGAAGGTCAGACTCCTCCCAGCCCATCCGCTCTCAAGCAGGGACCCTGTGGCTGTCCCACTTCCCCATCCTGCCTTAGCAGAGGTGACAGACATGCTCCCTGCCAGCCTCCCGATGGGCAGCAATGCTGGGATCACTTCCTCACCGGTCGAGCGGAGGTGCCTGCGGGAATCGTGGCCGGAGACGCTCCCAGTTGTGCAATAGCAGCTGCTGGTCGGCACAGCTGCTGCCTCTCTCCTTAGGGGTGGGGAGAAAACAGATTAATCAATGAAACCGAATCTGCTTCATCAGAAACTACAGCCATCTGTCAGATTATTAATAGACACAGAACTCATGTAAAGCACTGGCATGAATACTCCAGTAATATCTTTTTTTCTGGAGGAACAGTTGAGGTCAGCAGCAACTGCAGTGTCTGTACATGTCAGTGGTGTTTAAATCAGTGTATTTTTCTTCCTTCTTCAAAATCAAATTAGTGGATTTCTCCCCACTTTCCTCCAGTACAGCATCTCACCCCTCAGAAGGTAAAAGCCTTATTTTTATTTTTTAAGATAATCCTCACCCCAGGACTTCTTTAGGTTTCTAAAGCACTCACCTGCTTGCTCATTCCTACTGAAGGGTGTGCAGGTTAACAGGGGCACATGTCTCAATAACATCCCCACCCCAACTTCAACAAGGAACAAACACATCCCAGCCTTGTCAGACGTGCGAAGCAAAAACCAGGAGTGGTTTTCATATAGGAGACCAATAAAACACTTACAGAAATCCAACAGCACTTAAACGATCTCATTTTCTCTTCTTTGACCACGAGACTGAACAGGTGGGAGTTGGGGAGAGGAAACAATTTGCCAGATTATTTTAAACCATCTCTTATTTTTGAGATATGCACTTAAACTGTGTGCCTGTTTTGCTCTTCCTTTTTTATCATCAAGTTATTTCTGCACTCTGCTTGTGAGAACAGGCAGCTAAAATAAACACTCCATATTTACTCACATCAAATAGTTTCTCCAAGAGGAAATGAAATATAAGTGATGAGTAGCCTATTTTTCCTTAACTTCCAGCTTCTTGTCCTCCAAACATTGTGGCCAGAGGAGCCGGCCCCCCTCACTTGCACCCTTGCCCTTTGCTCTCTCAGAAGCAGACACAGGGGATGCACCCGGGATGAGGTGGCACCACGACCCATCTCACATTCACACAATTTTTCTCACGCCTGACCGGTTGGATACAGCACAGCCAAAGCAGATGTGACACGTCTCCTTTCTAATGTGGAGGAAGCAGGAACACGAGGAGCCCTGTCCCTGCAGTGTGCCAAGCAGGGACCCTACTCCCCATGCGCAGCCCTGGGGCTGGGATAGCGCTGCAGAATTCACCTCCCTACCCCAGGAGGGAAGTAGCCAAGGGTGGACAGCCATCAAATAGGCCACCCACAGATGTCAGTCAAACCACATCGAACGGATCGAGGGTAGGAAAGCAGTGGGAGCTCCTGGAGATGAGCATAAATCAGCCATGACAATAAATGCGAGCGGGCAGCAGACGGGAGCAGCAGCTCGAGACCTCAACCCGCTGAGTACAAACAGCAAAGCTGAAACAAGATCCAGGCTCCAGCAAAATGGACTATTTCCAAGTATTTGAAAAAGCTTCAAACAGCTGCGGGGAAGAAGAAAAGTCTCAGAGCCTGTGATGAGGCAGAGCGAGACAGACCCAAAAACAAGGTCTCCTCTAAACCAGAAAGGGCATTGAGTCTGTGACGACGGCCGGAGGGCACGGGTGGTGCTGGCTGGCCACGCTCAGCAGCCTCCTGCAGCTACACCATGTTTGAGGAAAATCCTCCCTCAAGATATTTGACAAGACTTGCCCACCCAGAAGACTCCCAAGAAACCAACACAGCTGTAAGTCATGTTTTGGGAGATCAGGAAAACTCAGGACACGTCCCAGTGGACAACAGCAACAGCTTCGCTTCCTCCAGTGACTTGCCAGCAAACCCCACCTCCCCGCAGCACCACCTGGCCACGCTGAAGATGCTGATGTCCAGGCAGAAGGCAGAGTACGAATCGAAGATTGCAAGGTAAAATATTTTTAAAACTCTGAGGTGTCTTCAGGGAAGGCATCTCTTCCTTCTGTACAAACTACTGCGGGGTCCTTATCTGCGAGCAGGGTCTGCGGATGCTGCTGCAGTCAACGCTGCTGCGTGCCCCTGCGAATGTCACCCAGGATCCCGCATTACGGGATTAGGTCAGCGATTATTCAGAGTTATTTGAATTCATTTTCATGGGAGGTGCTTGAGAAACTCCAGAACATCCATAAGATTTTTTTTTTGCAGGGCTGCGCACAGCTTCTGAAAATCCTCTGGTCTATTGTGTATTTTTCTCTTTTGCCTTAATCCAATATTAAGCTTTTCTCTAGGGAAAAATGCGCAGGCTTCTCAGCAGCGGTAGCAGTAAGTCATTATTCTTTACAAATTGCAAGTCATGAATTTTAAAGACTCAGAGGAAAGTGTCTGTAAGTATTTTCCCAATTTCCAAGATTAGAAATTGAATAGAGATTTACCCAGAGCTTGTTATCAAGAAAAAAAAAAAAAAGCAGAAACATTTGCAGGCTCTATTTCCAAACAGTGCTGCTATTCTATTGTGTAGTTAAAAGGGATGAACATTTTAAATACTCTATTGCTTATTAGTTATAAGTATTTTGTGCAAACTGACCATTTGATTAAATCATAAAATACCTCAACATGCATCACTGCAACAGATGGCAAGTGGGGAATGTTGAATTACCCTTTGCCTTGAACATTGTATAAAGAAAAAAACCCCAACATTTAATCTTGAATTTCTTGAAGAGAAGTATTCATCAATTTCTTCTCAGTAAAAGGGGCTATTCCTAGGCTGTTGGTTGTTTTTTTTCTCTTCTTTTACATCTCTTTGCTGTGTTCTGCTTATGTTTTCCCTTGAAGTTCAAAGGAACTGCAATAAGCAGAATCCTCAGTGTTTCCTAAAATACGTTGCATTGCCATTTGTTGTTAGACTACTGTAGTATTCCACTAGCAAAAAAAAAAACCCAAACCCAAAAACTGACTCCTTTGGCCACACAGTTATTTATATTTATTGTAAATTAAGATAACTAAAAATTGCAGCTTTTATTTTAATATCTAACACCATAAATCAGAACAGTATTGGAGATGCCAACACTTGTATTTATGGGAACAGACATGAAAAAAGGCTAGCTTTAAAAAAAAAAAAAACCCTGTAGCTTTATTAAGAAAGGGGGGGGCAAAATCTTGTAATTTATAATATGGGTCTCTCCACCAGCCTGGAGCAGCGGAACAGAGAGCTGCAGTCGGAGATCAAGGATACGCATTCAAAACTGGGACAGCAGCGTAAGCGGTACAGCCTCGTGGAGATGAAAATGCGAAATGCAGAGAGAGCAAAGGAAGATGCTGAGAGAAGAAATGAAATGCTCCAAAAAGAAATGGAAGAGTTTTTTGAAACCTTCGGGGGAATTAACAGATGGAAATAAACAGGAGCGTGTTTAGTTTGATATTGAGGGCCACATCCTGATTTCAGCATGTTACCCCCATTTTAGAGATGAAATAAGGAATCCAACAGTAAAAACCAGGCTCGTTGGGATCCCTCAACTCCAGGAGCTCTGCACCGCCCTGCTCACACCAGGCATGCCTTCCCTTACCCCTGGAAACATCCTTCAGACACTCTGCCCTACCAACTCCCAAGCCAGCCCATGCAGCATGCTGGGGAAGCACACGGGTGTTTTTTGGCCGACCTCGAGTCTTGTACTGATGCTCTAAATGCCTCAGTGTCCGGCTGTTTTTAACCAAGGGCTCTCATGCTTGTTGCAGTGTGTTTTATCAGCCACCCCAGAAGTCACACATGTATTACACGGGCTGGAAGAGTGCTGAGCTTTTACCTGCGTCCCAAAGTCAGCTGTTTCAGTTAGAGACAAACACAGACAGACAATGAGACAACAAACACACTTTCACCTCCCTCCAGTTCCCACCAGCACTCGCTCCTGGCCCTGTGCCTGGGATCCAGAGCTGTTCTGCAATGAAGGGATGTTCATTCATGGAGGAGGAGCAGGTCTCTTACAAAGCCATTTGCTCCTCTAGGTTATAATTAGCCTCCCTACAGGACTCCTATAAGAAAGCATCAGTCTTGACACTGTCATTGGTAGAGTCCCTCACTCCTATCTCTTCAGAGCTACCTCTCTCCACACGAGAAATGTGTTAACTATTTTGATAACAGCATTAAGGACACAGATACAGTTAAATATTAAGAAAATAACTGCTGTTAATGCACCGCAGAACTTTAACGTGAACAATGGCATCTGTATACATAAACCTGTACTGAATTTAAAATTATACTTTATACAAGAAAAACATGTGGTTCATTATTTGCTCTTCAGCAAGATTAAGTGCACAGCGACCATCTACTTGATAACTCAGTATCTCACTAAAACAGCTGATGATGCATAAGCAGACACTGCACAGATACTTTTCTTCTTCCCTAGACAGGAGGGAGCAGCTTGTTTTAACATCAAACACAAGCAAATCATAAAACCAGAGTCTTGTTCCACAAGGTTCATGGGGTGAAGCAGCCCTGCCCTATTCCATGCCCAGGGCCATGCTGCAGAGGCTCTTTATTTGTAACTGCACCCTCGCCAACCCCTTCCATGCAAAAACTTCAAGTTCTCCACACAAGAAATAGCAATGTTGCTGTAAACATTATGTCAGACTGTGACAGGTGAAGCTTTTACACCACCAAAGTCTGGTTGAGAGCCCCAGCCATGTATCTAGAAAGGCTGCTATGTTAACCCTTCATTTAATATTAGAAAACCTCCAGAAAAAGCGATTAGATCAAAGTAGCAGTTAAACTTTATTTCACCTTCCCTGGAGTTAGAGCAGACAGCTTTGCAAAGTGCCTGGAAACCTCATCACTGTCTTTGGAAGAATACTCACCTCTTCCTCAAAATAAGTAAAATGGAACTATTTTTTCAAGCTAGCTGTCCCTCTGTCTTGTTCAGTGAGAACAAAATGAAACACAACGTTGTCTGAGTACAAGGTGAAGAGAAGTCCTTTTATATACGTACATATATACACACACACACATATATATAACCAATAGCTTGCAGGATGATTGACAATCTGGTTATGATACTGTTTAAGCACATGGATGGAAATACAGATCAGTCAGTATTGCCAGGCAAGCTTCTGCAATTTTAAAAACAAAAAAAACCCAAACAAATTTCAAAATACACTTGTCAGTAAAACCAAGTGCTGTTGATGCATCCAAATGTGCCAATTGATCAGGAGAAAGCAGTTCCAATCAATCTCTTAAAGCTGTTCTTCATTCATTTTTTGTACCAACACTTACTTTTTGATTGACTGGAAGCTGAAGTGGTAACTGAAACTATATTGTAAGATAACTAAGAGCATACATCATTTTGGTTACATAAAATGTTCCCCTTCAACACAGAAAGAACCAAGAAAAATAAAACACTGCTGTAGTAAATAAGACAGACTGCTCAAATCATTTAAGTATACATATTTATTTGTAATTTTACAGTGGCTTTAGTACTGGTTTACGATATGGTTTTTGGAGGAAAAAAATAAACCCAACAAAACGCTTTAGAACAAGGCTTTAACTAGCACTTCATAACTAGTTATTGACAGTTTTCCTAATGAAATTCTAGTTTCCTTGAAGAAAACCAACCCCCCCCCAAAAAAAAACCCAAGGAAGCATGACTGCTGTCCATTAAAAAAAAAAAACACAACTCAAAAAGCTTTCTAGTCATCCTGAAAACAAAGTCCAGCATCAGACAAAATAGCCACTGCATTGAAAGGAACATGTTCCTATTGCACAAGCATCGAGAATGAGATATGACAATCAAAGCTTAATTTCATAGGCAGAAGAGGCCACATGTATCTATATAATTAGACTTCAAAACACATCTTTCTTCTGAAATTATATACCACACTGTAACTTGTATTAAGGCCATAAAATCAGAACACTGTAAGAAGTGATAGGGCTTGATGCTACTTTTTGTGACACTTGGTAAACAGAAGAGGGGGAAAGAGGGCCAAAACAAGACATAGAAAGCGTTCTGAAGGGAGTTAAAACTCAAAGGCATTTCAAAATAAATTCTCAAAGAAGTGATTTTTGAAGGGGGTTTATTTTGGGTCATTAGATAAAACTGGATTTTGTAACAAATCACTCAAGGTGACCACTATACTCTTTAATAGCACGTGTTCTAGAGTACACTATAGAATATATTCTCTGGAATTAACATTTCCATTTGTATGAAAACAGTTAATTAATTCTATTTGTTATTCCCTCTTTAAAATAGATGAAAATTTATATAATCTTTACAAACTATCCTAATGACCAGATAAGGCTTCACTGTACTGAGTTAACTGCACGCAGGTATCTGTGATTTGCTCTTGACTAGGTATCTCCATTACACTAAACTCCTAAAACCGCCCAGGGAACCCAACATGTCATGTAATTTAAAGAAAGGGATAGTTATGTATTGCTGCCTTTTCTAATTGTGTTCATTTTATTAGTGTATAACATACCTGAAAGCAACAGCTCCAAAGAAGCAGTAACTACCAAGGAAATTTAAACTTTTTACTTTAGGAAAAGTTTTACTTTAGGAAAATCTGGGAATCCGATGCAAGCTGCAAATGCACATTAGTAATTTTATAAAGTTTGGATTGCCACCATTTAAGAAAATCTAGGTATCAAAAACAGACAAATACACTGCTAAACATCTGTTACATTTTCTTTTTTTAAAAATTAGCACCAATTGAAGCGTCTCAATTCATAGAAAAAGTCAGTGACACACTTGGTTTTTCACAAAAGGTTTTCCCCATTAGAAGACAGTACAATAGCACATGCTCACGGGTATTAAATCAGCTTTGTTAGCAGTAACAAATACAACTGTTTCAGGCAGTGAACACAAAATGTTGCTCTTACCCAACTGCTTTCTCTCTGCTTTTGCTAAACTAAGAAACTATGGAGTGCTGAACTACAGATCCAGGCTGGGGAACAAACACACGTGTACTTGTGAAGTACACCCTGGGAAGTGTCAGGGTTTCGGGCTGGTATTTCAGAGCAGGGACAGCATCTTCCTGTGGTATTCACAGAGCATCTATTGCAGTGGAGTCCCAATGTGCAGATGTTCTGGCCTCACCACAGCATACAGAACCACCTTATGATGCATAGCCAAAAAGTTAATAAAAAGTTTTTTGTTTAAGAAAAAGAATCCTAGCTAGCTGACCTCACTACAGGAACAGACATTGTTGTATCTTTATATAACAGATGGCTAGATAGTCTGCCATTCAAGTCACCCCACAGGCATTTGAGTACAAGATATTTCTCAAATGATCTCTTACCATGTGTTAAATTTCAGCCCTTTTAAAAAAAATAAATTCCAATTTAAAATCTCTGAAAACAGGTTTATATTTAAAATAACACGCTGATCAAACCTATCAGGATAGTAAAGATTCCAACCAAAATTTAAATTTTTCTCTGTCATTCCTTTTTACAACATAGACTGGTTGTATTTAGAAGAATCCTAAAGTGCTTCAAACCCAGCAATTAATAAAGTTGATTTCTTTTGTGCAAAACTGCAAGCACCTTTTCAAAAAAATAAGCAGCGACATCAAGGATTAAAAACTGAAAATAGTCAAATGTATTTTCTCTATTTGTTTTGAATATTTGGACCAAAATAATTTGCCATATTTTCAATAACAAACTGCAGAAGAGTGCACTTTATTAGTTTAATTTCATACTGGACTTTTTATACATATACTGTTTGAAATAGCGGACCCAGGTAAATTTATATCCACAAAGCAACACTGTGGGATCGAAATCCATCAGCTAAAATTTTCGCTACAAAAATAGTCATTTTATAGAACACAAACAGAAACGACGGTTATCGCTCCACTTTCCTCCAACACTAATATGAGAAAAGATGGTTTACCTGAAACATTAGTTTAGCTCCAGACATTTTTAGCATGCAGAGCGGGCAAAAAATAAAACCCATTTGATAAGTTGTGTAATAAGCTTTTAGAATATCACTATCACTCATGTAATAGACAATCTAAAATATATGTAAAATAATGAGCCAGAATACATTTTTTCCTGTCATATTTCAACATGTTAAAAAAAATAATAATAATCAGAGACACTCTGGAAAAACAAAGAAATCACTAGATTCATCTATAGGAACTCAAGTCCAAATTCTGCATCTGGGTGCACGTGTCCCTGAATCAAAACCAGTTTTGAGCAGGAATTACACAACACACATCCCAGGAAAGGATTTGGTTCCCAGTATATGGTATCACTAAGTTTAGCATCAAGCCCTGATAGAATCCATGTGACATATGTAGAATATACAGACAAGGGCTGTTCAGCATTTACCCCCATCACACTGAAAGCACTTCCATTTCAAGTGCCACAATTCAAATGAAACACTCCACACAAACTGTATTGCTGCAAGACTGAACCCGTACTCCAAAACAGCATGATCTTCAGTAAAGATTTGTCTGCACTTTAAGGTCTCAACTTCCAGCACACACCGAACTAGAGGACTGCACTTCTGCCACAAGAAAGGTCATCCACTCGGTTCATGGAGACCTGGTATGTCAGTTGCATTTTAAGTGTCTAAATTCCACTTCATTCTTAAAATTATAATTTTTAAGTCAAATACAATCAGATCTAAAAAGGAAATGGATTTAGCATTTCAAGTCCTTCCTTTAGGAAAGAAGAAGTAAACATATGGAATCAGTTTGTTTGGGGTTTTTTTTTTTAAATAATTTTGAATAAACACATATGCTGTTAGGATTTAAAAAAGACAAAGAAAACCCCAAGAGCCCTCTGGTTCCTAACAGTTTTTGAAACTTACCAACCAACTAGTTAATTTCTAGTTAAGGTTGAGTTTATTTTTCATTATTTTGACAAGGAAATGCAAACCCTTACTAGAAACATTACAAAACTCCAAAGGTTGTTTGCAAACACTAGTTTCCAGTCATTAGACTAGTTTATTTTCTATGATCCATGCAGACAAAGCCTTAATTTTGACATTAATTTCTCGTCTTTTACAATAAAAAACCAGACTTGTCATATCATGGTATTTCCTCAAAGCACATTTACAGGCTGCTTATCCAGATTTCAAAATGCCAAGCTTCTCTTTCTAAGTTTTTGGAGTTTTTTTTGAGGAAAAATGATATGAGCACAGATGAAATGAACTGTTTAAAACATACTCCATTTCTGCAATGCCATTCAGCTACTCAGTGTTCATATATTTAACACAATGTTTCTGGTAAATAACCTGATTGATAGTTATAGATCCTTCTCTTTTTTTTTTCAGGTGAGCAGTTAAGATTACAGATTGTATCTATGTTGACCACCACTTATTTTAGTCATATTTCATAAATCATTTATGTATACTGCAGTAGTGTTAACACTATACAAAGTCTCTCATAAAGAAAAAGTAACATTCATGTTTACAAAACTGAGCAGGTTTGTTTTTTTTTTAATATATATGTATACACACACTCACATATTCTTAATCTTTAAATACATATAAATATTTATAAATGCCAAAGTGCAAAAAAAAAAAAAAAAAGGTCAATTGCATCACTTTACATACATGATTTTAATATTAGGAATAAGAGTGATTATATTGCACACCAAACTCTAAACTTTTAAACCCTTGTCAAGTTACATGTGCATTTTTTTTTTTTTCTCCCATCAACGATGAGGTTCTCACAGCATTGACAACCATTTCACAAATGTGGCACTGAACTTAACCTGCAGTCAGGAATACGACTATATGTATATAATCTGCATGCAGTGTATTTCTAGTCTATATGTGCACACTGAAACAGCGTGGGAACTTTGGCATGCATCTACTCTGCATGCTTTTTTCTGAATATAATCTGTATATATGTGCATTCTTGAGATCGATGTTCATCCAGGTTATTAGCAATTTGGTTTTGAATTATACTGGAATCAAAACTCACAATTTTCACAGACATTTCATGCATGCTCTGAAGGTAGCAACGTTTCTGTAAAATTTTGAAGCTTCAGTGTATGCCACAGCAAGAAGGCATTAAAAAAAAAATAAGGTATGAGACAGCTTTTCCTACAAGATTTTCAAATAAACTCAGTTAATCTCAGGAATTTTTTTGTTCCAAGAGTACATATTTAAGTTAACAGTATGTACTAGAAGGTCAGATATCAATTCAAATCATGGAGATAGGACAGTTGTGTTAAAAAAATAACGTTAAAAGACACTGTGAATCACAGAATAATTTAGGTTGGAAGAAACCTGGAGGTCATCTGGTCCAACCCCACCTTGTTCTGAGCAGCCCAAGTCCAATAGGAAAAAGTCAACTCTGCAAATATCCAAAACACATGAAAAAAAAACCCCCACAAAAAAATCTTTGTTGCCTTAAGTCCTCTAAAGCATTAACTGTTCATATGAACATAGCAGAGTGCAACTTCAGTTGGAAAAGATAAAAATCTTGAAAAATGAAACTCATCAGATTACTTCCATAGTGAATCACTAATGTTCATTTTGAATAGGTGCCTCCAGTAATAGTAACTTACACAAATAACAAGGATTTTTAAAAATGCAGAACAACAGCAACCTGTAGTGTTCTGCTATATGGTAAATAGGTATTTTTAAAATGTTTTTCCAGTGACAAAAATGTAGGAAAAGTATTTCACATATACTGTCAGTATCCAAAGATAAACTAAGGTATCCATAGGTTTAAAAACAATCTACTAGGAAAAAACCAAGCCCCAATATCCTGCAATTCAGTTAAACAGAATTTTAAAAATCCAAGATTCCAGATGCCAATTCTGAAGTTGACATCATATTAAGTACTCAATGTTTTTGTTTTGGGTTTTTTTTTTAACCTTCTGGGACAGTAAAACCTTATTATTTTTGCTACAGGAAATTAAGCTATTTAAAACAGGGTAAAATTTTAATATAAAAGCAATGTTTGCATAAAGAGAAATTGCTGCTTTTTAAATCGTGAGGTCAGAAACAATGGACAATTTTCTTTTACAAGATAAATATGTCAGTAATGCAAGAGCTGCTGAACTTATAAGTTCTATTTATATATTCAAGTCAAGAGTATCTGGATCAACAGCTAAAGATAGTGCCTTTACGAAAGTGGTGTTTCACCTCATCTTGTATATCTCTATTACTCTGATATAGTTTAATCTCACACACATGCACACACACGAGTTCCTTTAGCAAAATTTCACACTTGTGCACTCCAAAGTGAACGTGCACAAATTCACAAGTGTGTAGTATGAAGCGATTTAAGCCCTACTCCGCTGCAAACACATTTTCTAATTCAACATATCGTGCAATGTAACAGGCAATGTTTGTATTATATGATTCTGGAAACTGTATTGATAAGCCTGTATTGAAACAGCAAATAATCTCCTCCTCCTTCCTTTTATCTATTTAAAAAAATATGTATTAAGTATGTTTTCCTCCCCCCCCACACAAATAGAGATGTTTTCCTAATGCGGGAGTAGAGCTAAGTTCTGTTAACTAAATACTTAATTTACAAGTGACTCAAAAGTACTATATTTTCAGTTCTTTAATTACTTGCTAGAAAGAATGGACCCATTAAAAAAAATGGAAAACATTTATGCAGCTCTTTTTGAGGCTGCGAGTCTCTCCAATTCATCTCTCCTTTTATCAGAGTTTGCAATGACTGAAGAGTAGCACAGATATAATTTCCTTTTCTGTTTTTTTTGTTAAAGGACCAGTATCACAAGCTAGAAAATACAGAACATTTTAGCACTCTCTCCTCTTCTAAACAGGCACTGCTTCACAGAGAAGTCACTCATCCTTCCTTAAGATTTAATTAAGCCACTGTATCTTCCATCCACATTTAAAAAATTGAAAAAAGTTATAAACACATACTCCTAGGTGAAATACAAAGTAGTGGCTATATTCTTTAAAATTCATGTTTCTCTCTTCTACAAGAAGATAGAATCATGGGAAAATGAAGACAGAAAGGGCTCAATTAAAAAAAAAAAAGTGCTATGTGGAAGAATAACTGCCCTTTAAACATAGTTCTGAGAGCGTTCAGCGTGTGAGTTCACACTTACATCCAACACTCCAGTCGTTAAATAAAGCAAACTGACACAGTCACACGTTAAAACAAACTTCATAGAGACTATACATTCAAAAAACCTACTAATGGCAATACTGTACTAAAATGTAAACAACCATTGTGTCACAGAAGCCTGCCAGTTGGGACTGAAGATTCATGAACCCACTTATGAGGAGTTATTGGCTACAAGTCTATTATAACTGCTCACCTGAAATAGGCTGAAACAAAGAAAAGCCTAAAATAGTGTCTAAATTTAATTTTTTTTTCCTTTAGAAATTGATTTGCTTTCATTCTACAACATTAAGCAGGCAATTTCATCACAACTGAGTAAAAAACAAAATAAAAGTCAGGCATTACTTTAGCAGAACATGCAGAATATGGAGTTTTTCTACTCGGTTCCATTAACTTACAAGCAATTCAGGCCCAATGGAAGCAAGAGTTCTTTTCCAAAGTCAAGTCTGCAATCCTGGCTGATCATCGACATCCTTCAAGGGGTCCTGTCAAGGCATCGAGGCTGCTGTCTGTATCTGAGGCCAATGTTTGCTCTGTTGACATGGATGAAATGTCATTGATAGATGATGACTGGGAAGGACTGGTGTTGCTATTCACTGCTGCATCTGTGCTAAGTAAACCAAACATAATAAAATCTGAGGCAAGACAATATTGCAGGTACAAATAACCACACTTCTAGGCTTTGAGGATCACTGTCCCCACAGAAATTCTTGGAAAATAAATAATAATTTGTTTATATAATAAAATGAATAATAATTAGTACAAAAAATTGTACTAATAAACAGTACAAAAGCAAGAACTAAGGTCCCTAGTACCCAAAACCTGAGGTGAACATTAAGAAAAGAGATTTTTATTTTTCTCTGTCTCTAGGAAGAAAGTGGGGTGGAGAAGCAATGTATAATGTGAACAGTGACCTGAGCTTCAAGAAATCTAACAGTTACAGTTAATAAAAGACAGTACAATATTCCACTTATTGAATAATAAGACAACACCAAGGATTCAATCGTGGGCATAAATATTTTGCACTATTTTAAATGAGCTCTAATGATGTTTAACCCTGCATGAGAGGGACTCACACATGCAGAGCCACAAAACAAGCATTCAGCATAAAAGATATCAAAGCAGCAGGTGATGGATGTAATGTGGTATCATTTCATTTGATGACTGAGCCCTTCGGGGAGAAGTCAGCTCAGGGTGCTGCACACACAAGACTTCTGAAGTCTTCCTAAAACTTACTTCATAACCATGAAAAAACTACTGCACATGGATCTCCAACGGTTAATCAGAATCAAGAGTCTTGAACAACAAAACTTTTGCCTACCTGGATTATTAAGCAGGATTTCTTCATTCACTAGTGCAACAGATCAGCACTATGTGTCACAGTTACAGGAGAACTACTGAAACAATGACTAACCTGAGGGCTGATCTTTTACCACACCATTCTTGCTCCTTTCTTCCCAATCCATTACTTCTTTGTATATTAATTCTTAAGAGAGAAAGGTGGGAGGAATGAGAGAAGAGACAAAAAACCCACTGTAAGATCACAGAGAATTTGTATACAATTTATATATGTGTAAAGGTACAATGAAATGTTTATAATCTCAGTCTGGAAGGACTGAGATTACAAACACTTAACAATAACAAAATCCTCAGAAAAAAATGAAAGCTGTGGCATTTTGTTGAACAAACTTCAGAATGTTATATATATATACGTACATATATGCATGTGTATATATATATTTTTTTTTTTCCCACTCCAAACAGAATATTTTCTATTACTGATTTCCTTTGATATTGCCACAAGCAGTACTGCATAATTGGAATAGTGGGTTCCAGTCAGCTACACAATCCAGCACACATGTACTGCCAGTTATGCATTAATAATAAAAGTTATTACAATAAATGTCATTTGTCATGCTCACTTTTTACCTTTCCATTCTTCAATTGCATGTTCTCTTTCTTCCAATTGTGCATCATAGATTTGAGGTGGAGGCTACAAAGAAAAGAAGGTCTATAGTGCATCTACTACATGAGATTAACACAACCAATCACAACTAAAAAAAAAAACAACCCTAAAACCAACAATTTTTTTAGCATTTTGTTACCTTTATCTTTGGCAGTCTACTCCCTAGAATAATTACATTTCAAAATTACATCATAATTACATTTCAATTACATAATTCAAAATTACATTTATTTTACAACTCCAGAATCTGCTTTTAAGTCCTACCTCCCATTGAAAGGGTGTTTAAAAGCATCAACTAAAATTAAACTCATCCTAAGGCTTTATGGGGCCTTAGAGAAAGTCCCCTTTTCATAAAGCCCGAGATTACCACCACGCAGGCAACTCTTTCCATAAAATAAAGGGAACTATCAACAGCTACATTCAAAACTACCGATTCTATTCCAGCAGCTGTTCAAGCAATTCTGCCCCTAATGTTGATCTGAAGGCTTTTTATGTGACTTCTGCTAGCCAAAGAATGAGTTCAAAGCACGCTCTTGACTACAACTTAATGTATTCTTTTAAGTTATTAAGCTGGTATCTTAAAATTTATTTTAAATGCAAACTTACAGCTTCTGCTTCAGCTGGATCATACCAGACTGTAATATAAGGATGACGTAAGGCTTCATCGACAGAAATTCTCTTGTCTGGATCTACTACAAGCATTTTTGATAATAAATCTCTAGCTTGACTGGCTAGAAAGTAAAAGTGAAAAAGAACATTAGATGTAAAAGAGCTGTAGAGTTTAATGTCTGAAACAGAAAATGAATACTGGGAACAGATGATACACACTGCAACAGATTTCTTAAGCATCTATTCAACAAGTTCCATTTACTGGTGACACGAGTGCTTAACTTTTCATCCTAGAGGGTTAGCTGAGTCTCACTGTGCACTGATTTTAAACCAACTGTGTAGTACCAAAGCTCCACATCTTGTCATATACACAGAAATATCACCAAGCACTGTCAAAACAGGCCCAAACTGCAAAATTCCCTATGCTGTTACGTTTTTTTTTTTAAATGAGGTCACAATCCTTTACTGTAAATGTCACTTTACTATTATCTAAAACATAAACCCTTTATCTGACACCACCCAGCCTCAATTTTGAACAGTTCTGTTGTCACATGGGTCACAGTTTATTTGGCACTCACTACTGAACATAAAACATACTAAAAATTTCTAATAAATTTTTAAAAATACATCTTGGTACAGTAACTATCTAATTTCTCTAATATTAAATTAGTTTTTCCTTCAAAGATGCTACTGCATGGTTAACTGGCTGCCCATTGTTGCAGTGGCATTTCACTGACATTTCTTTTTTGTCTGAACAATCCTTGACAGTTATTGCAATAAACATTTTCTATTAGTTTGTTGGGTTTTTTTTTAATTAAGTGCACTGCAGACATTTTAAATTAACATCTTTAAGAAAAAAAAAAGAGAGAAAAAAACCTCGCCTTACTTTTTAACTTGTCACGATCAGATTCTGATGGAAATATCCAGTCTGGGAAGAGCTCTTCAAATTTAATACCAGGATACTTTGGCCTGTTTTCTACATAATTCCTCACTGTAGGCTGTAGTTTCTTCATGAAGTCTGCTGATGGTGTTCCTAATTGTTCAATAACTTTATTCCATTGATCAATATCTGCACCATATCTTTAGGAAAATCAGCTGAAGAATTTGAAGTCTGCACTATATAAAAATATTACTTACAGAAATCTGAAAAGTTAATGAAAACTTGAACAAAGGACACAAACATGAACTTCATTCTAGCATCAACAGTACTCTGAGCTGCCATGCAAAAAGCTAGACTGACATAAAAATAAGATTCAGATTTTGTAATCTTAAGGACAGGCCAGAAGTGCTGCACGATGCATTATGCTTATATTTCTTTTGTTAATTATTATCTATCAGCTAGTATTGAAACCAATACTTTTTTGGAGTCCCAAAGAAGCTTTATTTGGCAATTGTATCCATAGCAAAACAACTATAAGGACAGGAAAGGAAGCCTGCTGTTCAATGTTCTGAAGTACAACATAATATCATCTACACTGAAGATTCCTGAAGGGAGGGAAAAATACATGAAAAAACCTAAAGCACAAACGCATCTCATTCACAGTAAGGAATTTTGTGCCTGTCTCCTAAGGAAATTGGGGTTTGGGTTGTAGAGTATTTTGGGGGGTAGGTTGGATGGTTGGGGTTTGTTTTGTTGTTTGGGGTTTTTTTTGTTTCATTTTGTTTATTTTCAACTTCACAAAAGGTTCAAAGGAGTTCTGAACAATGAATCCAGATTCCTGTGGGTTTTTAGCAGTTTCTTTTGTTTAAGTGTATCACCTGTGATAATAGTCAAAGACTACTCTGTTCTTAAATTCAGAATATAAATATTTCATAGGAATTGATTGCATTTACAAGCCACAAGTTGAAATTGTGCCTCATGGTTCTGCTGGACTGTCCCTTCTCCCTCTTTTAAGTGAAGGCATTTCCCATAGACATGGTGACACTTGTTACAGAGATACCAGAGTTCGCTCTGAACGAGCCTAATTGGGATAACAAAGCTCATTTATCACACTGAGAAGACACTGTACTAGTATTCCTGATATTTAAATTTACTCAGACTTACACTTTACAGTTTTTCTGATAAAAAAATAATCTGTAATTCCAACAGTCTAACCATCAACCTTGCATTTACAGCTGAATTCATAACCTAGCACTTCAACCTATCCATTCTCATAAACAGCTTTTGTAAAAAACCAATACATTTGCTGCACTTTGAATTAAGATGTATTTAAAAAACATTGAGGCTCTTTTATTTCAGTTTGTGTGCCAAGAATATAACTAGAAATATATGCACAGTCATTGCTTCATGCTAAAACTTTAGACTTCTGATACAAAGATTGAAAATTGTATTTGCTTATTGAATATATTCCAATGAAAAAAACTATATTAAAATCAAAATTAAGAAGTCAATATTGTTAACTCCCATGGTAAAATAAAGCACAGACAAAGAAAATTTTTACATACAACAGGAAATTTTGTTCCTAGCTGGAAAATTGTTTTCTGTGAGATCTCCACCAATCTAGATTCAAGAAGATGCTTTTTCTTTGAGTAACAGCAGTCTGGTTAGTCAGCTAATCAAATTAGAGTCCAGACTATTGTGGTCTCAGAGCACAGGGGGGAGGGCAGAAACACTTAATGACCTTCCCCACTTTAGTAATAAAATAAATGTCTCCATTGGATTGCTTCAAAGTACTTTACAGGTACTTAATATTGGAAAAGAAAATAAAATCCCCAATATAGAGTTGGACTTGAAACAAATTAAGCCTGTTATGAGAAACCCAGCTGAGAGAAAACCTTAATTTCAGTGTAAAGCATGCAGAGGGTGCAATCTGAACAACCTTGCAACCTGCAGACAGAACTACCCTTCCTGTTCTACTGACCTCAAGGTCAAAAGTCACCAGAACAGTTTAGTCCATGCCTGCCTACTTCTGGGGACTCTGGAAGAAGAGAAGTTGAAACCAAAATCTTATTGCAATCACAATAAAGCATGAATTTTCCCAAGAAACCATTAAAACCCCCTCATGCTTTTTGCATCACAGGTGCAACCTGCAGACAGAACTACCCTTCCTGTTCTACTGACCTCAAGGTCAAAAGTCACCAGAACAGTTTAGTCCATGCCTGCCTACTTCTGGGGACTCTGGAAGAAGAGAAGTTGAAACCAAAATCTTATTGCAATCACAATAAAGCATGAATTTTCCCAAGAAACCATTAAAACCCCCTCATGCTTTTTGCATCACAGGCATGCAGTTTCCTTCACCAGC
>NW_010299554.1:17204-17881 GCF_000700745.2 Antrostomus carolinensis | reverse complement strand
AGAGTGTTAAAAACACTCTGGTGCTGCTGGGCTTTCCATTATGTCACTTTAGGCATCTACATCACGTGGTTTTTCTATGTTTCTCATCTTCACTGCAACAGCAACTGCCAGTAACTCAGCCCAGTAACTGCAAGATGCTGTTGATGCTCCACAGCACCAGTCAGGAGCAGGCTCAGTGCATCCATCACCCTGGCAACACGGAGCATCTCAGTCCAGCCAGAGCACTGCTGCATTTCCATTATGTCACTTTAGGCATCTACATCACGTGGTTTTTCTATGTTTCTCATCTTCACTGCAACAGCAACTGCCAGTAACTCAGCCCAGTAACTGCAAGATGCTGTTGATGCTCCACAGCACCAGTCAGGAGCAGGCTCAGTGCATCCATCACCCTGGCAACACGGAGCATCTCAGTCCAGCCAGAGCACTGCTGCAAGAGAGCCTGGAGAAGAGCAGCCTGAGAGGGGATCTGATCAATGTCTATAAATATCTGAGCTGTGGGGGCCAAATGGATGGGGCTGGGCTCTTTTCGGTGGTGCCCAGTGACAGGACAAGGGGCAAAAAGTGGAACACCAAAAGTTCCAGACAAACTTAAGGAAAAACTTCTTTCCTGTGAGGGTGCCAGAGCCCTGGGACAGGCTGCCCAGAGAGGGTGCGGAGTCTCCTTCTGTGGAGATGTT
>NW_010299554.1:8273-17124 GCF_000700745.2 Antrostomus carolinensis | reverse complement strand
TCCAACCCCGACCATTCTGGGATTCTGTGATCCTGGCAATCTCTATTGACCATAGGGAAAATACAAACTATTGATTCTAGGAGTAGGTTTTCTGGTAGGTAGTCAAGGGCACATCATTAGGGAATAGGCTGAACTTGGTTCCCTGCTCTAAATCCCCAAATACTAAGACATTTTAAAAGTTAAGTAAAAAAACCAAAACGAAACAGAAAAATTGCAAGCTTGATGGCCATGCCCACCAGCACCCCCCTTAAACCACACACTCAAAATAATCCTGCAACTGAAGGTAAAAAAACCCAACAATTTGACCAAAGCAGTTTTTCAGTCAGGAAAAGTTTCAACAACGCAAACCGTTATCAGTATTTCACATTCAAGAGAACTGCAAGTCTTGTAAGAGGAAAAATAAAACCCCTGTAAGTGTAGCTGTGCACTCTGATACTGGGGGAGGAGACTCCTTGAAACATAGACTGGTGGAGCTTCACTGACCTCCAGAGAACCACAAGTGATAACTTGTATATTCAACAAGTATGGACAAAATTTCCTTCATTGATTCATGAATAAATTAAAACAGCCCATGCTGACATGCAGGTGAAAGACACATAACATACATGAAGAATTGTGTTAGGTTGGTCTGAAGGCTTCAAAAGGTAAAAGAATAAGTGTAGAAAGGAAGAAAGGTGGAAAACAAAAAGACTTATTTATCAGTTAATCATTTGTACTACTAAATAATGCATGATCAACTGCTGAAGATTAGTGTCATGAAATTTAGCATTGAAATTGAAAGTCCTCCTCTATAAGACGCATCGGAATCTGCAAACATGTACTTGATATTTTAGTGGTGGACTCCACTTTTCCTTGGTGACAAGCAAAAATACTACACTTCCTTCAAAATCTTGGACCACCGAGTAGCTATAGCTTCTTATGACCTACAGCCATAGCTGGCAACTGTGCTTTAATTACATCATCTGGAATATCTTTATTTACATATATTTTGAATGTCTAGTCCTGCAACACTACTACTTCATAAGACATTATGTATAAAGGATGAAATCAGGTTTTGCTCCATTTTTTACAATTGGAACTTGATAAATGAGTCAAATGTTTTAAATTTTGCTTCTAGGGAAATATTTTGAAATACATCAAAATCTTCAAAGATCATTTACTTTATTAAATGACCACTTCTGTTCACTTAATACAGTGTAAAAGCTTAGTGATCCAGTGATGTATTATTGAGATTTCCAGTCTCTAAGGCATGAAAACACATATATTGAGGGTTTTGTTTGTTTTTAATACAGTAAAATTTCCTACAATTATTATCATACAAGAAAGCAGAATTTTATCAAGACAAATCCAAGTCAAAAATACTGGAGGTAGGAATGGAGGAATAACAATCTTATAGAAAAAGTAAGCCCAAAATAAAATTTTCATAGAATGAAAAAAAAACTCCAAAAAGAAAAAGTTTTTCTTTTTACAATAAATAATAGTAAGAAAAAAAAAAAAATTCTCATGCAGTGTGCTTGCAATTAGGACACTGCTGTCCAGCAAGTGCTAACAAGCAAGAAAAAAAAACTGATTAAAACTCAAAAAATTGTACAATTTAAAAAAAAAAGTCTACTGGTCAAACAAATAGTAAGCAAAATCCATGCAGAGTAAAAAGTCACTTTGTAGGCTTTTGCTTAAAACACTTATCTACAAAGAACAAGAGTAAGAAAATATACTTACTGCTATATATTTTTTTAAACCTAACAGTATCCTTTTTTAAGCTACAAAAGCTGAAGCTTTTAATACAAATTCTATGGATTCAACCAGTACAAATTACTTTAAATTTATTCTACTAAGAAAATAAAATGGAAAACTCAACAATTTGGTTAATGACACTAATTTCAAATAGTACAGTAGATCTATTAAAACATATTATAGAAAATATTGCTTATGCTTTTATACTTATACAGATCAAAATAATTGTGTTTCTGTTGGAAGTAGAATGGGATTCAAGGATGACTAGGGAAGGATACGATCAGTGCCTTGGAATATCACACAACCTTTCACCAATTCTCCCATGATGCACCCAACTGACCAGATATCAACTGAAAGTAAAATGAAATGATGAAATTATGAAGTATCATGAACAAAAGTGAGGAAACAAACAAAAATATCTAACATCTACAATAAAACACAACGATGTGGAAAAAATCAAACCACTAACATGAATTTTCAATCATATCAACACCAACTGACTACTGCTAAATTTTATTAGTAGCATTGTGTAAAATATCATCAGTGTTTACATTTCTGCAACGACCATGAAGAAGGATACAATCTCTTCCTGGGAACAGGACTTTATGGAGGACCATTTCTGCCATAATACACCCAACAGACCAGATATCCACTATCATATGTTAGGTGCAACAAGGACAAAAGATTAAAGAGGTTTTTTTTTAAAATACCACAATGATGTATTTGTATGCTCACACTGTATTCCTACAGTCCTTCAGATAATTTATTTTTTGTCCCATCCAGAACAGCCTCTATTAAAGTTCTGATCCACATCAGCACTCGCTGTACAACAAGCTGCCTTGTGCATTAATTAAAAGGTTTTTTTTCATTATCAGTGGCCCAGCAAGGTCTTATGAGTCCCCTGCTTTACAGAGCCAAAGTTACACATATACAAAAAGCATATATCCCCAAACCCCTGTGATAAATCACAAAGATGTACTAGCACAGAATTTCAGAGGAGGTGAAACCTCTAAAAATGCAAGTCAAGGACAATATCCTTGCCAGCAATTTTGTTGTCTGAACATCCAATGTATTATAGCTGTGTTGTTTTTAATAATGATATAATATCTAGCCTCTTTGAGTGCTATGAAGATTTAAGAGAGTACAGATTTCAGATATGGTTTATCATAAGGATCTGAAACAGATTTTAATAGAGTAATCAGAGATGCAAGAGGACAAACTGTCAAAAGAAGATGCTTTAGAATAAAATCACATTGATAAAAGGGTTTATTATTTATAGATTGATGATTCTTGATTTTTTTTTTCAACATCATCCAGCATAAGTGTCTCAAGAGGTTTTTTTTGTAGGATAAAAAAATGGCAACAAGATAACAAGACAACACATGAAAAAAAATAGCAATACCAAGGGAGGGGTAGCAGTATAGGTTAAATGGAGATAGGCAGGCAGAGCAGAAAACTATTACATTCTCCAAAATTATTACAATGTAATTGTTGTTATTTCCAATAGCATGATTAACATACTTTAACAACAGACATGGCAAGGGAAAACCAGCCCTCCTTTCCACCTTTTAAAGCTTTTATGTTCCAAGACAGACAGGCTTTAGAGAAAAGATTTAAAGCATTACTCCAACAACTTACCATTCTCTTTATATCCCATTCCAAGGATAACCTCTGGTGCTCTGTAATACCGTGTTACTACATACGGAGTCATCATAAAGTTAGTGCATGCTGTTCTTGCCAGTCCAAAATCAAGGATTTTGAGCGTACAATCTGATTTTACTACTATGTTGCTGGGTTTCAAATCCTAACAAGAAATAACAACTTCAGTTAAGGAAGGAGCAACATATAGGATACACAAATCCCCCTCCACAGTCAACATACGTCACCAGTTCATGAACAACTGCATATTCCTGCTCTGATGTATCAGTTTATTTAAACAGACTAGAGGCAAGTTAAAGGCTGCACCACTAAGTACTCAAAAAATTCAGGGAAAATCAGAATGAAAGTTATCTGCAGAGTCTTATTTTACCCAGTTGTGCACTGACCATATAGTCAGTCAAATAATGGTCTGTATATATGCACGATGTGTACATGTGTCTGCTTCCTTTAACACATGGAGGGGATCTATTTTGGGCATGAATAGTTGCATTTTGGGCATGAACAGGTTAAGGAGACTTTGTTCTAAATGCTGTCATTAGGGCACAGAACCTAAAGAAAACATCATGAATTGGTCAATTATCTGTAAGAAAAGGAGTATCCCAACAGAGGAAGCATTAATAAGTGTATTTGTTAATGACAGATAAGCCACCTGCATTATAGTGATTAGCAAAATTTCACAGAATGAGGATGCAGTGAAAACACAAAGTTACCCAATAAGCGAAGAGAAAAATAAAGTACTTGAGGAGATATGCCCCATGGGAAGAGTCATTATTGCACCCAAAGGAATACACAGTTAGAGAAAACTAGAATAATTGGGTTTTATTCACAAAATACCAGAAGTAGGCGAATTACAGATGTACAAGTACATTTAATTTTGCTGACATGCTTGACTTTGTTTCAACCACACAAACCATGTTCTCAGGTACAGAACTTCCTTTTTTTAAAGGAGATGGGGACATGCAAATAGTTCACATGGGTTGGTGTGTTTCAGGAAGGCAACAAATCTGCAGAACACTACTGAATTTACCCTGTTTGGTCACAGACCCTTTCAGGTACTTTCTACATATAATTCCTACTATTCCATTCCTTCTGAACTATCCCAGCTCTGCTCCTTTCCCAGCCTGGTTTCTTTTCAAAACCAAATCTCTCAACCTAATTAAGAACTTCCACTCCAGAAAAGTCATTTTGTTTTGGTCCCAAACTAACTCACCCTAATGCTCACCACTTTAGCTTCTCCATTCAAATCAACTTCACATCTCTGTTTTGCTATTCAGAGTGTGGTTCCTCTTATTGCCCATTTTCTTGTTCAGCCAGTATTGGTTCTGCTGATCAGAGCTCCTATGAGCTCCAATTTCTCAGCCAACACTCCATCTCTCCTTTAACTCCAAATCACAATCAACATGTCAGGTGCAGTCCAGCTGGAGTCCCAGCCCTCCTCACTTCAGTCTCTTACACACCTCACCCCGTAATTTTAGGAATGTCCAGTACCAAGACTATCTGCATACAAACTTAACTGTACAACTTCCTTGCTAACATCACTGGACTTTTATGGTAGATTTTTTCAGCAAAGGAAGTAGATTTGTTGTAATTTATACAGCTTCTCAATTATGTTTATGGATTGAACAGAAAGAAAAAAAAAGCACATTAAGTTAGAACTGGATGGAATTTTCAGCCACGAGGCAAAAAAGAAATAAATTTAAGAGGTAAGTGTGTCCAGGAAGTAGAGGAAGAAAAGGAACAGAAAACAAGCAGAACTGTCAAAACAGACTAGTCATGAAATTAAAAAAAAAAAAAAAGAGACCAGTAGCAGAACAACAGAAGCAAAGAAAGAAATGAAGTCTGCACAGGACTTTGAAATTCTGATCATTTGCAGACTCTACTTTTCAGAGTCACAGATGCTGGAAGGGATCTCTGGAGGTCATCTGATTGAACCTCCTTGCTCAAGCAGGGCCACCTACAGCCAAGTTGCCCAGGACAATGTCCAGATGGCTTCTGCATATCTCCAAGGATAGAGATATTTAAGAGGTAAATATTATATTTTTAAAAGACTCATTCTTTAGTAGTTTGAAAGGTCCTCAGACACTCATGTTTTATCTTTCAATCAGTTCAACATTAGTTAAATCTACAGAGGTAACTTGATTTAAGATCTAGTTAATAACTCAGTCTTTACCTCTGAACTAGAAAAAATCTTCAGGTTTAACAATATTCTTATGAATGAAAAAAATGTGAGTTTATGAAATAGCAACCCCCTGCCTTCCCCCTGTTTCATAAGAACATCTGTGTTCATAAAGAATATTGTTAATGATCTAATACTACCTACTCTGTGGATGATACCAGCTGAGTGGAGATGTTTGATACCACATAGCATTTGGTAAAGAAGGTAAGACATTCTTTCATGATCCAATTCCATATGAATAACCTGGCACAAATTTGCATCCATCAGCTCCATAACCAAATACCTAAAGCACAAAAAGAAAGTGTTAAGAAAACTCAAGTCTTACTTTTCATATCAGGTTTAAGGTTGGCATGAGAGATGTTTAAAAAAAGTCAACTACTTTGCTAATGTGTCAAAAAGCTTATGATAAAAAAAATCAGTTTCACAATTAAACTATTAAAATAGTTCTACTATTAAAAATTAAGTGTTCAAGAGTCCATCACAAAATACTAGAATTCCACTAGTTTTATAAACAATAATACAGAAAAATAATTATGAGTTTATGCAGCATGAAAAACTAAGACTGACTGAAGTTTATGCAGATATTGCAGATATTGCAATGTATCAAAAAAATTGTGCTTCCTTTCACTCTTTTTTTTTTTTTTTTAAATATGAAAATTAAGAAAAGCACATTAAGAACTAAGAAGGAATTACTCATTTTCAAGGTAAAATACCATCTGCTTACCTGCTTCAGACAACTCACACTCCCCCATTTACCCAAGAAGCCCATTCACAAACCACAACAGCTTATTCACTGGAACCTATGAATACTTCCATCAATTAAATCACCATGAATCCTTTCTAGACCAATTGACACAGCTTGCATAAAAAAGAAATATATACATTTCTTAATTGAGGCCAAAAACACTATTGTGCTGATGTGACTGGTATTGCAAAAAAACTGTATCAGGTTATCCAGACCAAGTTACTATCCTGAGATGACCCATTTAGCTAAAGGACAATGCACACAAACTAGATGCATCTGCGATGCAGACAGACAAATAAAAGGTAAATCACCTTTTTTTATTTCCCACTTCCATCTTAGGCACGTAGTGAAACAACTTTCTCGGTCTTTCTTAAAGAAATCTAGAAATAAAGACTAATTAAAGGCTAAATTAGGCCTTTAGCTACCCTCTGTTTTCAAAGTAGGAAGTCTGTAGGATACTGGAAATACAGTTCCAGGGCTTAGGCCAATATTTGTCAGGAAATAAATAAATAAAAAAAAATCTAGTACTTACACATCTTGAAATTCTTCTAGTGTCTTCTGTGGTGTAAATACATTTAATAAACTAATTATCTATAAAATAAAAATAAACATTAGAAGAAATTTCCACTGTAATTCACAGTAAAATCCTCTACTACAGAAGTTACTATTCAAAATCAAATGCATACTGTTACTACACACAATTTCAATGTTACTTGGCTTCACTTAATTCACAGGTGCTGAAAACCTGCCAATTCAGAAACAGTTCAAAACTGCAGCTAAGACAGGACAAAACCACTTTTTTATTTTTAAAGTTATATGACACCTTCTATCTCCCTCTCCAGTGCCTGAAATACACCCCATTTTTTTCCCCATAAATAATAATCTCTTCTTTTAAATCCCATGTTGTGTGAGGAATTTTAACCAAGGCTGTCCAACACCACATAGACAGATGTGCCCCACACCATCCCATTAAACTTAGATTACAATGTACTATTTCCAGAAGAACTGCCATCCTTAATAACCACCTTGGTTTTATTCTGGTACTTCTGGATTTCACCAAAAGCTTACTTAAAAATCAATTCTAAAAGGCTAATTGGCTCCAGGAAGTTGGAGAGCTGAGTGCACAAGTTCAATGATCAGCAATACTTCTAGTTCATGTTAGTATCAGAACAGAACAGTCACATAAACCTTGTTTGCTAGTCACATAAACCTTATGTTCTTGTACTTGAATATTTAAGTATTGACATTAAGTCTTATTATTTTAGAAAGTTCAAAGATTTTTTTAAAAAATATACACTGTCTATAGTATTTCACTTCTCTTTACCAGTAAATTGTTGCAAACTCCTGCAAACCTCACCAGTTAAACACTATATTTAACAAAAATCTTGTCGAAGCTCAGATGATTTAACTACAGGGCACTTCCGAGAGCCAAACCCACAAACAAACCCATCACCAAACAGACTTTGCTGCAGCATGACTTAAAAGGACCAATGCCATAGAGCAAGGCCAGCTCTATAAAGCTGACACTGATGGTAAACCTATACCAACAACGCAGCAAAATCCTCCTCCTCTTGGCACTTCACACTCCAAACAGCTCACGCAAGAACTTAACCATGCAGTGTGGAGAACTGCACTGCCCATAGCAAACCTTTCCAGTCCTTCTCTCACTATTTTTCGATTACTTTGGTTACTAACAGCAAGTAAGAGAACAAATCCTGAGCTTTTCTGACAACTTACAGCAATGAGGGAGAGAAACATAAAAGGCAAACTTACATTTTTGTGATTGACACATTTTAAAAGAACAAGCTCTCTGTAAGCCCTTTTTGCGTGGGTTTGATTCTGAAAAGGACGACTCAGCTTCTTCACAGCAACGTTTATTCCAAGCACTGTATCAAACGCAGCACTAGAAGTTTTCAAAGACAAACAACTTAAGTTGAAGTCTGTTTGAGGGAAAGGAGGAAGGGGAAAAAGGAGATGGTAGTGAGGAAAGAAATCATGCATATCCACTAAGCTGTTTATACTAACTGCATTTAGTTTTAATTTACAAAACAGATACCCTTTAAAATCTACACATCCTTTAAAAATTAAAATAGGTTAACCAGAAGGCACTGACACTCATCAGAAGTCTTCCTGCTCTCTTTTCTGTCTTAAAATCGAATCTGCTGACTCAAGACTCACATTCAAAATTGCAAGGTCTAAAAATATTTTAAGCTTATTGAAAATCAAGCAGTGTCTCAGTCGCCTAATCTGTATATTTGGAGTATTTTTTGGACACTGTTGCTAACTGACAACCATTCAGTATTTGTAATATAAATTTCCTCTTTGCTAAAGAAGAGTCACAACCATGTCTCCATGATCCATTCTGCAGGCACCAATACTGTCCTGTATGGGGATAGTTTACAATTATAAACCATTGTAGTTCTTAGAAGAAAATTACAATAATCTAGGAAAATAAAAAATCCACATAATTAAGAAGTATGAAAAACTCAGATTGCAGGGAGCCATATAAGAGTTTTAAAGTGAACATGATCATTCAT
>NW_010299554.1:7813-8236 GCF_000700745.2 Antrostomus carolinensis | reverse complement strand
TTTCCCTCTGCAGTTTGAGGTACAGGTGTAAACGTGCTTTACTAGCTCTAAGAATCTAAAGCTAAATTATCTGTGTATCCAGAACAAGATTAAAGTAGGAATATTCTTCATTATTAACACACAGACTATTCAGCAAAATATACGTGAATTTATACCACAAACTACTCAAGAGTTCAAATCTTTAAATAGTTCCAGTTTTAAATAAGGATTCCCACCTTCACCTTACTTCCATTTAATTTTACTTTCATAGGGTAGAAAACAGTTCTCATTCACATATATTTTCAAGCACATTTAAGCTCTTTGTGAGCTCCTTCCCTATCTCATCAAGATCTGTACAATACCAGACTTAAAAGGACCATCATATTGTAGTACTCTTACAAAAAGTACAGCTCCTCTGTGATAGCAACAATACTCAAATTATAT
>NW_010299554.1:0-7779 GCF_000700745.2 Antrostomus carolinensis | reverse complement strand
ACTGGAAAAAGGAATATCACCACAAAGCAGAGCTCACCCACCAGACAACGTGTTTTCTTGGAGGCATGTCACAAATTTTATGTCCCAAATTTGAACAATGAGGCATCTGCACTAAAGGCTCACTAGCATTTATTTCAACTTAGCTCTGTGAAATACTTAAGTCATTATTTACACCTGGGAATGAGTATAAATTCTGTAACCAACAAGGTCTGTGTGAATTAGCTGTTGAAGTCAATCGAAGGTCAGCAGTGGACAAAGGAGCAGTTTTAGGGGAAGTGTCCCTTTGTGATCCAACAAATCAAGTACATGTCAAGGATCATCTGAGCACGTGGGGAGAACTCCACCTGGATCTGTTATTTGCTCATCTACATGGGAGTAACTGACATTGCAACTCGAGAAATGTATGTGTATGTATGTACTTAATTTACCAAGAAAAAAAAAAGGACAGAATATAACCTCTGTTACCACCAAGACCACACTCCTAAATATCAAATAATTTTACAGAAATGAACAAAAAAAAATATGGATGGAATTGGTGTTAAATTTCTTTCCCCATCCCTGCTCACTTGAATTCAAAAGAGACTTTCATCATGGCAACTGTATCAGGCACAGATTTTTAAAGAGTGGATTTGCTACAGCCTATCCAGTTACCACCTTGGCTACTAACAGAATGTCTATAAATTATTTCAGCATTTGATATCATGGAAGAATCTCAACGTCTGTCCCACCATGTAACAGCAATTCCAATTTGATCATAGTGAATTGTAGCAGGGTCTTCACTGCACTTGCGAAAGTTTTGCATCTTGAAGAAACATTTAATATTAAGAGTAGTGATGCCATATACACGATGAAGTTATTAACAAGATATTATAACCTAAATTATAGCAGAAATCACACTTCATTTCTGTAGGCAAATGACCTTTGCTTTGAACCACAATATGCTACTACTATGGGCTCTTGCTCTGCCAGTCCCACTTCACTAGCTCTTTCATAGAATCACAGCCTGGTTTGGGTTGGAAGGGACCTTAAAGCTCATCCAGCTCCAACCCCCCTGCCAGCAGCAGGGACACCTTCCACTAGACCAGGTTGCTCAAAGCCTCATCCAGCCTGGCCTTCAACACTTCCAGGGAGGGGGCATCCACAATTTCCTTGGGGCATCCACAATTTCCTTTCCTTACTGTCTGAACAGGATTTTGCAAAGAGTAACAAACTTAACCCGACTGTTTCTTCAGCTGCAACCATAAGTAAAGTTACCAACCCCGTCAAAGCTGTGCTATTTATAAGATCACTGTTTTGCTGCATTGCAGGACAAAAGAAATTTGCTGGGACAGAAAAATCAGATTCACCAGAAAACTCAGGAAATTAAGGACAAGAAAGGAGAAAAAAAACAAAGTCAGGAAGACAAAGACAAAAATTATTTCAAAAGAATCATTTTGTGCAAGTGATTATTCCGTCCTAAATAGATTGTATGACTTCAAATGTATTAATACTTAGGAAGAAAGAAGCATGGAGAATCATGTATAAAAGTGTACTTTGTATATAAAATACAAAAGGTTATATCCAATTCCTCTCCTAGCCTGTTTGCAGTGTGAGCTAGAAATACCCTCTACATAAAAACTGAGTTATTTTTAATCTTCCTAGAGCTTTCATTTATTACTTTTAAGTACATATTTTTAAAACGAAAGAAAAAGAAAGTACGTATTTTAAGTACATATTTTTAAAACTCAAAGAAAAAAACTAAGCAGAAGTAATAGGAGTTTCCTATTATTATTTTCATTTTTAAAAAAAAAGCAAAATTCAGACATCTCCTAGTTCAAGTGACACATGGTATTAAAAATTAAAAATAAAATCCACACATAAAACTCCAGAAATACTTTTCCTAATTTTTATGTTAAACACTGGATGATTAAAAAAAAAAAATGCATCACACCTGTGTGTCACACTAATGACCTCATAATTTTTTGCAGCCAAACATGACCAGATAACACTCACTTTACATTGAGTTCTCTACATTTTACATGCTAGTATTTTGTACCTTTCCTTTGTGTATTATAAGGAATTTTAGAATAAATTAAGATTTTGCACCTTCTCCAACTGGGACATGATTTTCAGATGTTTCACATGAAGACAAAAATTGATGTAATGTTTCACTCTGTTGCTCCATAAATCAAGTATCCTCAAAACAAGTAAATAAAACAGATAATTCCTTCATCCTCTCAAAACATTGACCTTAACACTACCCTAACTTCATTTTGAAGCAGACATCCAGTTTAAGTCATATAGTTTAGAAATACATTACTTCCAATCAAAGGAGGAATGCTTACAACCACCTTAAATCCCTGCATGCCATTTAGAACAAGCATAACTAAGGATATTTATACCTGGTAGATGTTAGGACAATACTAAATCTTACCCAAACACTAATAACCAAGATCTAGCATCTGGCCTATCCACCCATGACTCACTCACACAAAAATGAAATATGGTGCTTTCATGTTGCTTATTTTTCACCTATTAGCAGGGCAATAGGGGAATCTAAAGAATTTAAAAATAAAGGCATATTCTCACAAAAAAGTGCTCTTTTCCTATATATAAAACTTATGACAGTTATGAAAAGGATAAAAAGAGATGAGCAGGTGCCATATAAGGAGTTGTTCTCAATACATGAGTCATCACACTTATTCTGCAGAATTTATAGATGAAAAGAAACTGCAGAGTGGATTTAAAGCATGAACAGCCCACCACGTGTTGTGATTAAGTCTAATATTAGACAGTTCTTGAGCATATCTGTTTGCTCCCCTGTGTATGGAATTGTAAAAAAAAAAACATCAATAAACATTTCTGCTGTTACCAAAGTAAGTTTTGCCCAACAAAACATGGGTTGGCACTAAGTCGTGTAGAATGGATTGCTGCAGTCTAAAAAGCATTTGAAAATGTTTACCTTTAGCTGGCCCAGAGGTGTGGTGCCATACAAGAGACTAAGGTTCAGGATCAGACTAACGACTCTCACGTCCTGGGCCAGTGGAGGCTGGACACATAGCTGAGGTGACACACCAAGGAAGAGCCGGCCAGCCCAACCCCTCACACAGCATCCCTTTCTGGTTAATCCATGGACTGACAATGACACTGATTTGCCTCATCCTGCCAGTTAATGGCAAGGCACTGCATTGATGGCTCCTAGAAATGGACAGGAGTGATTGGGGAATAAAAGAGGGGGAAGAAAGGGGGCCATGAGGAAGAAACGAGTAAAACCCAGAATCTCTCACCATCGATTGCATTGTCATACCTTACACTGCAAGAGCATAACTACACAGGGAATGTGAGAACTAGGAACAGAAATAAAGTGGTTAATGAGAAGGGAGTTTGTTGATCATTTTAATTTTATGTAGTTATCCAAATATTAATTTTCCCCTAAAAAAAAAAAAACAAACAAAAAAGATTTGCACATGAACTATAGCAAGCAGGTATTTTAGAATTTATTTAGTCCATAACTCTGTAGCAAGAGACAGAAATTACCATCAGTATTTTACATTCTAGCACCTCTATCAGGAATACATTCAAATTTTGTTTTCTATTTTTAGCTTTTTATATTTAAATAAAGTATTTATTACTCACCAAACAATGCCCTGTGCCCCTGATCCTATGGGCTTCAATTGCTGGTAACGTTTTAGTACAGTGAACGTTGAATCTGCAACTTGAACACTGTAAAACTGACTATCACATTTACTGTCACTCATGGTGTAGTGTCATGTAGTTTTATCTCTCAAGGACCTGGTAAAGTTTTCAAGATCTTAAAGAAAAAGAAAGAAAATATGTTCAATTTTTCACTCATTTCAGGCAGACAAGATGGAAAATATATTATACATATTGTAATATATACAAATTTTTCAACAGCACACCATCAAATAAGCATTCTTTCAACTTTGTGTATTACCACTGCTAATAAAAAATACTTGTAGACAGACAGCAAATTATAGCCTTCGTAGCTTTAAGTAAATGTGTTTCTATTCCAATCCCTAAAACATAAAGCAGCTAAGTAAACAACTGTAAAAACAAACAAAAACACCCAAATTCAACAACTCTCTACTCCTTGGAAGCTACTTCCTAACTTAGAATTACTACTATGTGCTAGGACTGTATTAATTTCTGTGTTACAGAAAAAAAAAATCATAAATGATGTCTTTCAAACACTGATAATGCAGACAAAAGCAACAGCAGGAACTCATGGAGTCCACAGGTACAGAAAGAAAGAGGGTTTGCATACAAGACTTGATTATAACCGCAAAACAGGTTAGAAACAAAACAACTGCCCCCAAAATACCCACTGCTGCTGGGACCCACAGTCCCTTTCACTCTAGTTCAGTTGGAAATTTCAAGCAGGGCTCTGACACCTCACCTCAGTCAGGTCCATACCTTTTGCAACCCACACTCCCTGCCATGTAAACACAATCTAACGTTCCACGCTATCAGTCAGTGCTACAAGAATTACCTACAGCCCTACAAGAATCAGAGTTTTGTGCTATAGTTTGAAAGAGACTTTCAAGCCATAATAGAGAGTAAGTTATATCCCTCTCTCAAGAATGAATTAGAGGTAGGTAATTACATCGAAGAGCAAGGTAATGGACTAAACCTCTTTAGCTCTCAGACCTCCAGTTTTCCTGAGCCTCCATTCTTCTTCTAAACCTCACAAGAAAATTACCTCAGTAATTACTGAAAAGGTCTCTAACAAGTTCTCCCATTTTTAATTTCACATTCGTTATGACAGATAGCCCAGAGTAAATTGCACAGTCAAGTGTTCCTTGAAACAGGAAATGAAAGGAGATCACCTTCCCCCGGAGCAGCTGTCCTAACCACCAGCCTGGACAATGTCTGTTTTAGCTAAAGAGCAGCTAGTCTGTCTCTCTCTCTCTTTTCACTGGCCTACAGAGTATTTGTGAGAAAATGCAAACCAGAAAAGCCTCAGGAGCAACCCAGAACTACATCCTAGAAGGGCGTACAGCCACACCAATGGTTTTTGGTTGCTTCAAGAATTAGAATTAGACCTCACTCTTCCTAGGTGCCCGTAGGAGAGAGCAGCATCTTTTCCATGGCTTAAGCTAGCAGATGAACTCCAAGAAATCTGCAAGTAAAGCAGGTGGAAGACCTACAAATCCTAATAAAGAATGGGTTTAAACTGAACTGCTAATGGTTAGTCTTAAAGGATTCTCAATAAATGTCTAGAGTCACTCTTACCTCCCAGTTTCTCAAAAATCTAAGCAGCATTTTAGGAAGTAGAGATTCAACTTGGTCATCTCTGGCTGCAATTTAGACAGTAAGTTTACTTGATATTTCCTCTTAGAAGCTCAAGAAAATAGAAGAGGAGAAAGAATCAGCAAAGAGAAAATGTAAGCTAACTTTCTGCCTCTGCCACAGCAGGAAGGGCAGGGAGAAGAGAATTACACCTGCTGTACAATATTTTTAGAGGCAGATGCAGTTCCACAATCAGCTCACACGAGCACGAGACCAAAATGCTGCCTTAAGAGATGCTCTCAACCTTTCCTATCACACCCCAGGAAAAACCTCACTCTTCTTTCCAACTCTTTTTATTACCTCAAAGCTATGGACTCTGAGGTACCACATCTTCCACAGTATTTTCAGGGAATCTTCGTACACTGGAAGAAAGGTACGGTTGGAAGGTCAAGATCTTATCTCTGGAAAGGACTTACAGAACAAAACCAAAAAGGAATAGATTTTGCACAAGCTGGGTATCAGGTTAGAGACCTGTTAGTTACACCAGAACTATGCTGTACCTCTTCATGGGTTAACGAAACACTTTTCTATAACAGAGATAAAGAAGTCGGGGAAAAGGAAGTTACACTGAACCAGAGAAACCCTCCCTTTTAGGAACCTTGTCTGCACAAAGCTATCTTTAAAAAAAATCATTTAGAGATCAGGACAAGCTCTTTAAACATGACCCAAAGAGGGAATCAGGCATCACAACACACGAGGTTCATGTGTTCTACCATCCTTTGCAATTCACCATCCTAAGTACCTGACCTCTCCCAAAGCTGAACTCTAATTTTTACTTGGGCTGCAAGATTTTTGTGTGCATCAGGACACACATTATTTCAGACATACACATTAATGTAAAATGAGCTGCCATGGGATTGTAGCTGTTCACAGGGCTGCAGACAGACAATCTGTTTTGAGGGCAAGATCCATCAAATAAAAACAGGGGAGGTATATCTGGCAAAGAAGTTTCTTAATCCTGAGCTGTTACTTTCCTACCTGAAATAATCTGATTCATCACTCCAGCTAACATACTTCACACTTCTCCTATACAGGAATTTTTTGGAAGTAGGCATTATTTCAATTTCTGAAGTAGAAGTTTTCATTTCCTAGCTGTAGCTGCACCAAACAGGACCACCAGCAAATGTAAAAGTCACCGTACGGTCAGCAAGCATACTTCTACTTACTGATAATAGCATATTACTGAATCACAACGTTTCCAGATGTTTTTCTATTTCAGAGCATGCCAAAGATGCACATAAATTGAGTGGGGGTTTTGTTTGGTTGGTTTTTTATATATAAATTGCTTGTATAATTGGGGAAATTTAAGAATCACAAGGGTGACTGAGCATATCACACGCAGGAAACTTACAGGAGTGGTTTTCAGCTTGCAGTCTACAAAGGATAACTAGAAAAAGAATCAACACATCAAACCTACCATCAGTAGGCTTATGAGTTGTTATACATAAATTTTTAAGAGCTGAAAGCAACTGCACTATAGCATACATCCTGTATTAAACAGTCACTTCTCTTAAAGGCATTTGTTAAAATGGTAACTTATTATTAACCAGATCTGTCCTCTGGATAGTTTCAAGGCAAAAGCTTCAAAACAAACAGGTTGTAGCAGCTGGGAACACATTCCCAGGGTTGTTTTGGTTACAGAAACGTTATTACTGACAATGAAGCATAAAAACATCCAGAAACCTAGCTGCATTTTTAAGCCTCAAGCCAAAATTCTACTGCTCGACAGAACAAATAGATAATGAACACATATATATATATTTATGAAAAGATAGGGAAATTCTGTGCAGCAAATCTCCTCCCATCCTCTTATTCACCCTTACAAATGCATTTCAAATTCAGGTGTGCCCTTTTAAGGTCTATTATCCAATAGTGTTGGGGTTTTTTTGATCTTTACAGCAATGTATATCAACAGGTATGTGTCCAACTACAAAATCCCAGCGAGTTACCTCCTACCCCTCTACTCACAACCCTTCAACACTCCCTTACAGAAGGTAAGTGTAGTGAAGGAGTAGCTGAGCAATGTCAGTCGGTTACAGCAGAGTTTAGAGATGCTCTGTATCTGTTTAGCTCTTTGAAAAGCTAACCTTTTCCTTCAGGCAGCCCAAACTATTGCTGATTTTAAAGATTTTACCAACTAACTGTTACAGTACCATTCAGCTGTTAAACACACAAACACTGGATCTATCTCAGAGGCCCTGGTAGGGCAAGTTGGTGGAAAGCGGGGGAAAAGTTTAAATGTGCATCTGCTGTAACCCATTGGGCTGTTGTAAAACTACGTGCCCGGCGTGTAACCGAGCACCAGCGCTTCTGACACCGCTCTGAGAACTTCTGATGAGAAATTGCGTCGGATAAAGAGAAATCTCGGCTCCGCTCTCGCTGCATCGGGAGGGGCGCGCAGCTCAGGCCCTTCCCCCGGCTCGGCCACGCTCCCTTCCACCCTCTCAGCACCGGGGGAGCTTCCAGGGGACGCCGAGAGCCGGCCCGGCC
>NW_010299553.1:0-1678 GCF_000700745.2 Antrostomus carolinensis | reverse complement strand
CGGGGGCACTGTGGGTACCGGAGAGGTCACCGGGAAGGACCCGGGGGTACCGGGGACCCCCAGGCAAGACCCTGGGGAGCTTTAGGGGGTCACCGAGGGGGTCACAGCACCCCCTGACTTTTAATTTTAAAAATTAAAAAAAAAAAATTAAAATGTTTAATTTTTATTTTTCTGTTATTTTAAAAATTTTTTAAGTTATTTTTTTATTTTTAATTTTGTTTACAAAATATTTTTATTATTTTGTAAATGATTTTTATTTCTTTCTTTTTACCCCTGTGATTCTTTTTAATTCTTTAATTTTCTTTTTAAATTTTTTTCCTTTTCAATTTTGGAATTTTTTAAAAAAATGTCTTTATTTATTTTAAAATTTTTTCTTAATTTTTCTTTTTATATTTTTATTCTGATTTTTTTCTTTTTTTTTTTTCCTTGAAATGATTCTGAAGGAAACCGTCCCTCGGCGTTCCCAGCGAAGGAGAGGCCTTGAGGGAAAAGGAAATGGGCCCCCCCTGAAAAAAAACCCCAAAACAATGGAAACACCATTTCCTCTCCCGCCGGGACACGGGGTGGGGGTCACCCCTCCCTTTTATTCCTTAATTAATTTATTTTTCGATTAGAAAACTAAATTAAATTATATTGGGATGAGGTTGGGTGTTGTTTCATCTTGAAATCCCATCGGGATTTTCCCGACGGGGCGGGATTGTGTTGGATCCCCCCCAAAAAATTCCCACCGTGACCAAAAATGTGGCAAAAACCTCAAAAATTGATGTTTTTTTCCTTGAAATTTTCTTAAAATTCACATTTTTTTGCCATTCATACAGAAGAAACGAAATGAGGGGTGATGCTCATCCTCAATCCCAATCCTAATCCCAATCCTAATCCTAATCCCAGCTCCTCCATTCGCAGTTAAACCCATTTCTATCTATAGCCAAAGACCCGGAGCGTTATTATTATTATTTTATTTCATTTTTTTTTTCCCAAATTTGGTTTCTCCGGAGGATACAGAGATTTTTTTTCTCCACCCCCCCTCCGTGGTCACCCTTGGGGTCATGAGAAAAGTCGCCGTGGATTTTCCCAACGGACGTCGCTCCGGAGTTCGGCATCTCCCATCGGCCTCGGATATAAATAGTCGGGAGTTAAAGGATATAAAAAAAAAAGGAAAGAGAGAAAAAAGTAAAAAAATAAATAATAATAATAATAAATAATAATAATTACAAACAGGAATAAAAATACTAAAGAAAAAGTGAATAATAATAGAGTTATTAAAAATTAATGGAATAATAAAAATAATAGGTAAAGACTATGTAAAAAGAATAATAATTGACATAATAAGAAAAATAATAATTAAAACGTAATAGTTACAAATAATAATGAAATTTATAACTAAAACATAATAGTTACCAATAATAAGGAAATTAATAATTAAAATGTAATAGTTACCAATAATAAGGAAATTAATAACTAAAACATAATAGTGACCAATAATAAGGAAAATAGCAATAAATAATGAAAAGAATAATTAAATAATTAAAACTTACAATTAAAATCATTAAATAATTGAATACTTAAAACAGGAGTTGCAAATACTCAAAAAAACCAAAAAGAAATTAAATCATGAATAGACTACTTAAAGAATAATAATTAAAAATATAATAGCAGTAATATTTAAAGCGATAGTTGG
>NW_010299552.1:11633-12323 GCF_000700745.2 Antrostomus carolinensis | reverse complement strand
CCAACCCAAACCAGTCTGGGATTTTCTAAAACAAAAGAAAACGTTTTAAAGATGAATTTCTCTGCGTGGCGTGGCCGTGCCCCGCACTGTGCCTCGGCTCCTCTCTCCACCCGTTCCAGGTCGCTGAGCCCCGCGGCCCTGCAGGCAGCAGGAGGCACTGGGTGGCACTGCACGTCACACTAACCGGGCTGCGGGCTCCCGGCTGGCAGCTACAGCGGGACACGATGGCAGGGAGAGCTGACACAGGACCATCGGGTGCTCCGTGCACCTGTCTGTCTGTCTGTCTGTCAGGGGAAAACGGGGGGAGCTGAGCACCAGGACAGCCATGCAGGAGAAATGAACGGTCTCTGCAGGTGGCCTGGTTTTAAAAGCTGCCTTTGGGGACAGCGTAACACAACAGTTGGGGGTTGGAACTAGATGAGCTTTAAGGTCCCTTCCAACCCAAACCATTCTATGATAACAGTTTTCCATAGTGTCTCAGCCCTAAACCTTTTCCTGATGTCACAACAGACCCTAGAGCCTCTTAGCACTCTCCTGGCTTCTGCTCTGTGGAGCCACGTTCTTCTCAGCAGTTTTGCAGGCCACAGGCTGGAAGTCACGATTGCTGCAGGAAGCCCAGTCCTAAGGACAAGGTTCTTGAGGCAGAGGGTGGTGGAGCACTGGAACAGGCTGGCCAGGGAGTTCTCCTGT
>NW_010299552.1:8640-11614 GCF_000700745.2 Antrostomus carolinensis | reverse complement strand
GGGGGGCACTTGGGATTGTGGCACCTGGGCACACCAGACCCTGTGACTGGATGCAGACTGGGGGCCAGTGACCTGTCCTGGCATGTAGGACTTCTCAGGGAGCATTAACTGGTAAGCTCTTTTTGGGCACCTGAGCCAAGAGCAGCAGGAGGATTAGGGGCTGGCTGCTGGTTCATTACGAGCTGTTGGGCTCCCCAGGCTTATCCTCAGCGTGTGGATTTGGGCTGACAGCTCCTCTTGTTTTCCAGCTGGGATGGGATGTCCCTGCTGACAGGCAGCAGTCCTCCCTGGGGACTTTTTGACTGTCCCTCTCATTCCTCTCTAACTCCACAGGCTGGTGATGAGACCTGGGATCACACCAACCTGAACAGTCACTCCCGGCTTCTTTCCACCCTGGGTCCTGAAGCCACAGCTTTTTTAGGGCTCCTCTTCTCTCCTGTGAAGGGGAAGGACACACAGGCACTTTGGTAACCAGGGAGAGTTCTCTGAGCTCTGTAATTTTGCACCTTTTGCTCTGCTGTGAAGGTGACACTGCAGCACCTGAGACATGAGCTGTGGAGATGGCCCAGCCACACCTACAAGCCCCCTTCCCAGCTACTCTGGTGCAGCTGATTCAGCTGGACACATTAATTTATTCCTCAGCCTGGTGTTTGTTCCCTCAGAGGGTCTCACAGTGATGATTCTCTCTCTGTTTGTGACAGGTCCAGGCGGATGGGACAGATGGAAACTGCGTCACGTTTGTGCTGCACGATGAGGACCACACGCTCGGCAACTCCCTGCGATACATGGTCATGAAGAAGTAAGTGGAGCCTCTGTGGTGCCTGGTATTGCTGGGGGTACCTCTGTCTCCTCCTCTGGCCTTCTTCTTACTGATCTACATCAGAAACTCCCTCTGTGTGTGCACGTTAGGGTCTTTATATCAGACAGAATTCCAAAGACTCCTTATCTACTGCCTCTCCTCACAGGATTGAGGGGAGATGGAGCTGAGATGTGAGGAAGGAATTCTTTGGTGTGAGGGTGGTGAGCCAGTGTCCCAGGTTGGGCAGAGAAGCTGTGGCTGCTCCTCCCTGGAAGTGTTGAAGGCCAGGTTGGATGAGGCTTTGAGCAACCTGGTCTAGTGGAAGGTGTCCCTGCTGCTGGCAGGGGGGTTGGGACTGGATGAGCTTGAAGGTCCCTTCCAACCCAAACCAGTCTGGGATTCTGTGATTAACTTTTTCCTTGTGCTGTGTCAGGACCCTGAGAGCACTAATAGGCCTCAATGGGCCTGACCAGCCACACCTGGGGTCTCCACCCCCTGGGGTCTCCACCCTCACCATGCCCATGGACCTAGGAGCCCCATTTAAGCTCAGCTCAGGACTTGCAGTCCCTCCTGAGCTATGTTGTGGGAGTCTGGATCTCCAGCTCAGCCTGTCCTGGGCTGTGGACTCCATTCACCTGGACTGACTTTCTGACCTGGCATCAGCCCTTCCTTATCATTGCACACCTGCTTGGTGGTCACTGATGTTCAGGACCCTTGGCTGACCCTGGCTACCACCTTTGCACCCACCCTATTCCCTCACTGGGGTGCTGTGGGACATGACCAGCTAGTGAGGCCTCTGCCCTGTCCACTGACTTATTATCCATGGCTCCCAGCTCCCTATCTGGTGGGGAACAGCCGACCCTCACTGCTCTCTGATGGTTGGTTATGGAGGAAATTTAATGTCTGATGTGTGAAAGGCTTCTCAATGTCTTATCTGGCCCTGGGTAAAATGATGCACAACTCCATGTGGGTACACATGGTCAGGTCCCTTCTGGGACAAGCCCTCTCAGAAAAGAGGGTAGGAACAGCCAGTATAAAGCACATTGATCATCTTTCATGCTTGCAGGAACTGATGCTGGAAATTAATGATCCTGCTGCTCCCATCAACATATACAGATAGGTTCACCCTGGTTGCCTGGTTTTATTTATTTTTTATTTAATTTATTTTGAACTGGGCAGCACTGAGGCTTTGTGAAGATCTGCTGGTAAGCCTCAGAAGAATTCCAGCAGGAACTTCAATGCACCATCTCAAATGACAGTTGCTTTGCAAGTGTCATGTGAATTCCTCTGATAAAATCCCCACAGCAGGGGCTGTTCTTTCTGCTGGGTGCACAAACATTCTACCAACCACCTCAGCTTATCAAGGCAGATGCTGTGCATCCTGCAAACCATCTCAGCAAATCCTTGCAGTGCCCTACACCCACCAGCCTCTTTGTGCCCAGCAGAACTGCCACAGGTTTGTGTCCAGTGAGGTTTCCAAGCATCCAGGATCTCCTATCTGAACTCTGCAGGTCTGCCACTGGACTCTGGTGGTGCCAGGATGGTGCCTATGGTCGTGCCAGCCATGTTCTACCCCTGCAAAGCTCCAGCTGCAGCTCAGAGATTGATGGGGCATGTGAATTAGCTCACACAGGTGGTTTCCCTTCAGTATATTCCTCCCATAAGACCACCAGTCATTTTAGAGACATCCTGAGCCCCAGCAGGTCTGGGGTGTCCTGAGCTTCTCACTTTCCCAAGATTTCCTGTGGATTGGCCTGGGTTTCACGTCTCTCTTCTCTTCTCTCCCCTCCCGCAGCCCTGATGTGGAATTCTGTGGCTACTGCATCACACACCCCTCTGAAAGCAAGATCAACTTCCGGATCCAGACCAGAGGTACGGCTCTGCCCCTTTCCTTCCTGTCCAGGGCTGTTCTTCTGGGCAGTTCCCCCTGCTCCTGTCAGGTTTCCACTGTGAGTCCTTTAAATGGGCAGCAGGGTGGCTGTGAGTCAGCAGTGTGTCCTGTGGCCAGGAAGGCCAACAGTGTCCTGGGGGGCATTAAAAAGAGTGTGACCAGCAGGTTGAGGGAGGTTCTCCTCCCCCTCTACTCTGCCCTGGTGAGGCCACATCTGGAGTGTTGTGTCCAGTTCTGGGCTCCCCAGTTCCAGAGGGACAGGGAACTTCTGGAGAGAGTCCAGG
>NW_010299552.1:7509-8290 GCF_000700745.2 Antrostomus carolinensis | reverse complement strand
GGGGTTGGACTGGATGATCTCCTGAGGTCCCTTCCAACCCCCACCAGTCTGGGATTCTGTAAATAAAGAAAAGCACTTTTCTCCATCTTCTCTGCTAGCCACCTGCAAGTGCTGTGCCCTGTGGCTCAGGTGGAGGAGCTGCTCTGAGTCATTGTGCTGCTGCTTTTCCATTTCCCACTGCTGGGCTGAGCCAGCAGAGGCCTGAGGAGCCCACAGCCTTGCCTGGTCCCAGGTATGTGGCATGGCTGGCAGCAGGCACCAAACTGTAATGCCAGGTTGGAGTAGATCTTCTCACTGTCATGTGCTGGGTGCTCCATCTGCCCCTAAATCAGCACGGGGACTGGAAAGCAAAGCCAGTGTGTGCTGCCAAACATAGCTGCAATGGGATAACTTGTTTCTGCTTCTCCTAAGCTGTCTTGAAGCTTTGGTCATCAGGCTGTGACCCAAAGCTCTTTTGAAAAGCCTCATCAGTCTGTGTCTGTCCTCCCAAAGATGACCTTGTTCCCTGATAAGAGACAACACTGACAAATCTGAGGCTCCTCCCAGCACACCAACCCCTCCAGCTCAGTCTGCTGGAGCCCTGCAAGCTCCACAGCTCTGTCTGCTACCAAGGAGGACAGTGTTACTTCTTTCCTTCCTCATGGGGCTGTTCCCTTGGCCATCAGATCTGTAGAATCACAGAATCATAGTGGTTGGAAAAGCCCTTTAAGATCATTGAGTCCAACCATAAACCCAACACTGCCAATTCCACCTCTAAACCATGTCCCTGAGCACCTCGTCT
>NW_010299552.1:0-7439 GCF_000700745.2 Antrostomus carolinensis | reverse complement strand
GCCCTTTTGGTGAAGAAGTTTTTCCTCAGACCCAACCTCAACCTCCCCTGGGGCAACTTGAGGCCATTTCCTCTTGTTCTATCAAGCCAGTTCCTGGAAGCAAATATCTAATTTGTGCTTGTTGACTCATTTAATTTCCTAAAAATAATGAGTGCTCAGGCTGTTCACCTTGTCAGGGGAACCCCTTCCCCCCCCATGGGACTCACTGCAGGGCAGGGGTCTGGTGTTCCTGCTGGACCACTGGAGTGAGCTCAGCTCTCAGGCTGCTGCTAGTGGGATGGTAGGAGGGAAGTGTATGGTCACATCCCTGGTGTAAGAGCTCCTGCCCATCACAGGGACTGTCCTTGGGCATGGTGGTCACAGCCACGTGGCCTCACAGCAGTGAGGGAGAGGGCTGCCAGTCCCTTTGGAAGCCACCTCACATGTCACTAATGCCTCTTCTTTCCTGAAGGGACCCTGCCTGCTGTTGAGCCGTTCCGGAAAGGGCTGAACGACCTGATGGGTGTTTGCCAACACGTGCTCAATACCTTTGAGGTGAGACTGTTCCTGAAGAGCTCAGGGGTCTTTTCTGTCTCTTGGTTTCAGAGGGGAGAGGAATGGGCTGAGACCTGTGTTGTAGCTGCTTCTGACATGAAAAACCTGGTCGTTTTTTCACACATCCTCTGCCTGACCTGTGGCACAGCCTGGCTTCTTTTCCCTCGGTGTGACTGTAGAGCTCAGTCACTCTGAAAGTCCCTGGAGCTTTGTCAGAGCTTCTCAGGTCCCTCAGCCTTTGCAGGACAGAGAAGTCACAGCGCAGACCAAGGCAGTGGCACTGTGGTATGTGAATCACTCGGATACATGCTGTTAACATTTGTCTTTTGCTCTTGTTTGCAGAGGAGCATGAAGGAATACAGGGCCCAGAGGGAGGAAGAGATGCAGTAGCATTTGGGGATGGCAGTCCCCATGGATGTGTGTACTGGCTGTGTGTTGAATTCCCTGTGTCAAGAGTTTTTGTTCAGTTGTGGGGTTTTTTTTATGCTTTGCTTTGAGGCAAACTTGTATTTTCTCTAATAATAAAGTTTATGAGGTTTGATGCCGTGGAGGTGACACTGTGTTCAGCTTTCAGCTCAGCATGGGTATGATGGCAGCTCTTTCACTCTTCCATCTTATTTCTTCCCCTTCCATGTGTCGTTGCTGTTTCCTGCCCAGGTTTTTCAGATCACAGAGTTTGCAGGTGGTCTGGTGCGCAGAGTGAGTCTGCCCCAGAGTCCAGAGGGGTTCAGTGCTCTGTAAAATCAAGCTTTGCTCTTTAACATCAGGCTTTGCTCTGTAAATCAAGCTTTGCTCTGTAAAATCAAGCTTTTAGAGATGCAGCACCCTCTCCCAATTTAAATTTGTCTGTTACTGGCCCCAGTGCAGTTGACTTCAACAGAGAATGGCCAACCTTATTTTTGAAACAGACCACTATAAAATGATACTCTGCTCATTTTGGGGGGTGAGAGGAGTGACAAAAAATAAACCACTTGCCTTTTTTAATGCTTTGAAGACAAAGGTGAGCCCACAGCACTCCTCAGGAGCAGGTTGAAAGGATACAGCCCTGAAATCCCAGCCCTGTTTGGATCTGCTGGCGGCTAGTCGAGTGAAAGCCTTTTGTTGAGTGTAACGTGGCATGAAATTGCAGGGGTTTTCTGCTCCGTGCCGGGTGGGCATAGGATTGTGACCCTTTTCTGGTTTGCTCTGCACAGGGGGGACACAGCTTGGCTCTTCAGTGCAGGTCTGCACTTACCAAAGGAACCTGCTGACACCCAATTAAGTATTTAGCAGACTTTGCAGTCCCCCCCGCTGCTTAATAAGAAACACCCAGAGATTTCCCTTTCAAACACCCACATGTTTTATTAACATACAGAGGAATGAGAGGGAGGATGTAAAATGTCAGGTTTTCTCTACAAAAATCACTCTTTCAGATACTGATTGACAGACTCGGTCTCTCCGACAGGCTGGTGGTGGGTTTGTGTTTGCAGGCGTTGGGCCGAGAAGGCAGCTGAACCCAGCGTTTCACAGTAAGGCTCCTTTGGCTTTCATAGAATCATGGAACCACAGAATGGTTCGGAAAGGACCTTAAAGTGCATTTCCAACCCCCCTGCCAGCAGCAGGGACACCTTCCACTAGACCAGGTTGCTCAAAGCCTCATCCAGCCTGGCCTTGAACACTGAGGAAGCAAGGAGAGGATGAGCGTGTCCATAACTGCACAGCTCTTCCCTGTGAATGGGCAACAGAAGCTGGCAGCAAGGAGCTGTCTCTGCACTTCCATGACCAGCTAAAATGAGACCACACGTGTATTTTTTCTTTCCTGATGTTTTTTACTTTCCCTCTGAGCTGAAACTTGCTGGTTCTGGTCTTGGTTGTAGCTTAATGGAGACCTTCTAGGGCTGGGAAAGTGCTATTTAGATGCCAACACAATGTAAGAGCTTTAAAAAGGTCCCATTTGTAGCTGGGATCTCAGCTCTCCTCTCCCTCCCCTCTCAGGCTTGCTTGAACTTTTTGACATTGGTTTTAATAGGAGACACGTGGGAGGAACACACAAGGGGAAAGTTCTGCCAGAGGAGGCTGAAGTGGCTGTTAAACAGACGTGCAGCAAGCGATAGCAACGTCCAGAGCAGGGCTGAATTCATGGCAGTCTGTTTGTTGCAATATTAATAACGTGCAAGATCTGAGACGGGTTGGTTTGGAACCATTGAAGGCTAAAATGTTGATCTGAGCGTAGCTGCTAAGACAGACATGATTAAACCTGCTCCTGGAGCATAAAAAGAGACATTAACCCCTCGAGGCCCGGGGGGTTAAGGAAGGTAAAGGGATTCCCTGTAACTGGTACCTGTCTCGTGACTGTTGGCAGGTCCTGGCTGCTCTGCCTGTCCTTAGCAGAGGATCGTGGCTCTTCAGTGTTTGGGATGCTGCTCCTGATGGTGTTACCAAAGCTCACTGCTGGGAAATGGTGCAGATGCTTCAGTCTTCCCTGAAGTGAAGGGGAGCTGTGCATTTAACTGCTCTAGTTCCCATGGATTGTGCGAGTCAAAGAGGGGACAGTGCTGGCCGGCGCTGACCTGCGTGACTGCACACTCTCATCTTGTTTTAACCTGGTGAGGCTGACTGCTGCCAGCTGGGACTGGGTTTATTCTGCAGCAGGGAGGCTGGCAACAGCCAGGGCCAGGTCTACAGCTTTAAACTCCTAAATTGCCTTTTTTTTTTTTCCTTCTTTTTTTTTCCTTTGCAATTACACATTTTTGGCACTTGTGGCTTCTCTACCAGGAGGACATGCAGAGCTTGATGCTCTCTCCTGCTTCTTTGAGGCACTGAGTTCATTTTAGCTGGCTCCTGTGTCCCCAAAGTGTATCACAGAATCCCAGACTGGTTTGGGTGGGAAGAGACCTTAAAGCTCATCCAGTCCCAACCCCCCTGCCAGCAGCAGGGACACCTTCCACTAGACCAGGTTGCTCAAAGCCTCATCCAACCTGGCTGAGAACACTTCCAGGGAGGAGCAGCCACAGCTTCTCTGGCCAACCTGGGACACTGGCTCACCACCCTCACACCAAAGAATTTCTTCCTCACATCTCATCTCCATCTCCCCTCTGCCACTTTCAAGCCATCATCCCTTGTTCTCTCACTCCCTGCCCTTGGCCAAAGTCCCTCCCCAGCCTTCCTGGAGCCCCTTCAGGTACTGGGAGGCCACTAGAAGGTTTCCCCGGAGCCTTCTCTTCTCCAGGCTGAACATTTCAGTCCTGTAGAGAACAGTATCTCTCTCCCCCATGTCCTGATGCAATGAGCTGGTGTCCACGTCCCTCCTGTTTTTGGAATGATCTTGTTTCTAAAGAAAGTTGCTTCTCGTGACTTGGATCCTGTCTTCTGACAACTCCAGTTCATTTGGCATTTTTTCTTTTTAATTAAGGGCAGCCCTGTGACTGGTGTTGTGGGTCAGGTTGGAACAAACCAGCTGAGAAATGGCACCTAGGCTAGAAGAGGGGCAATGTATGTGCCAGGAGGGCAGAGGTGGACAGGGCAGAGGAGGTCCCTTTTCTTCCATGTGTGCATGCTCATCCTCAGCTTGTCTCCAATGCTGATTTGGGGCTGAAGCTGACCCTGCTCGGTCCATCTGTTGACCTTGAATTACTTCTTGTGACCCAAACTTACCAGCTTTACCTGACAGATCTCCAGATCTGACCCACAGCATCCTCTGCTCACCAGAGTTGTCAGCCTTCTCCAGGTTGTCCAGGCTGTAAGGACACTGACCCAAACAGCCCTCAGCAAGCAAGGTCCCTGCTTACACAGTGTTTCTCACCTACCTGACTCTCACGGTGGGTTCCCCACAAGCCAGGGCTATGCTCCAGGCTTGTGAGATGCAATGAGGACCCCAAGAGAGAAGGATGTTGGCTCAACCCATGACCAAAGCACCAGCCATTTCAGGTGAGTGGGAGGGAAACTGTAGCCGTAGGGTCAGAGCATCCTGGTTAGCTGCTGGCATCCTAAATACTGCCTGTTATGGGACTTCTTCCCCTGCCAGGTGATCTGAGACCTCCATGGGCCTCCTCATTGCATGGCCCAACAAGCAGGGCCTTGTTTGAAGTGATGAGAGGTTTGTAATAAATGGAAAACCCCCTGTGATGTACATGGCAGCAGATGGAAGGGTCAGCACATCCCATCTGTCTGTTTCCACCTTCCCTTCCAGCCACCAGCACCGTGCAGCTGCCCTGGCACCTCTGGAGCGTGTTAGACCCAGAGCTTGGGTGAGTGACTACCAACAGAGATGCCATGGTGGAGACATTAACCTGAAGTGAATCACTCCATAGCAGCTGCTTGCAACCTGGCAAGGGTAGGAGAGGGCCAGCCTGGTCCTGGCAGGAGGTTGCCAAGGAGCTGGGCCATCTGGAACTGAATTTGCCACAGTTTGGAGTAGGGCAGAATGTGAGACATTGGCTTAATCCACCATGAGCTTACCCACTGCTACCTCCTTGGAGTGGTTTGAGGTGTTGATGTGAAGTCCCAGAATCCATTTGCCTGTAAATGTGGACATATAGAAATATGGAAATATAGAGAAGTCAGATATTTTTATAAGCACAATCATTAAAAAAAATATCCTTCTCCTAACACGTCTGTGCTGGAACATTTCAGTCTGTATCAGTTTTCTCCGTTGACTTCATTTGTCCACCAACAAAATGCAGCTGGGGCAGAGCACAACAAAATAACACAGCACTGCAAAAATAATACAGAGAAATCCACTCCAGTGAGCAGGTGAATGTATAGAAAATGTGCTGGTTTAGACATTCCTCAGTCTGTTTGTGTTGAAACCCATTTGTCTTTCAGAAATGTGATTTGTTTGTGAAACATTTCAATTTCAGGGAAAGCTAAATTAAAAACCCCCAACACCTGGAAAATGTTTTGCTTTATTTACAGCTCTTTTCTCTGTTTTCCCTCTCTCCGTTTTTTTGGTTTTTTTTTTTTTTTCCATGACAAGATGAAAAGGGGAAAGAAAAAAGAAAGAAAGAGAGAGAAGTAAAAGAGAGAAGAAAAAAACCAACAGAAAAACAATCAAACCCTTGGTAATTCAAACTGTCTCGTATGGGTTTTCTGAGAGTGTTGGCAAGAGATGCAAGCATGATTTTGTAGGAAAACGCGCTGGAAAAGCACTGGGGGATTCATTATTTTAAATAGTAAATTTGTAAAAGCTCTTTGCTGTGTTGCAGTTAGATCCAGCAGCTCTTCCAGCTGAGATCGGACCTTCCCCGTTGCCTTTGCCACCTTAGTTTGACCATGAGGACGAGCATCTCTGTCCCCCTTACAAAGAGCATGAGCTTTGGTGTCATGGTGCTGTGGCCAAGACATGTCAGGGTCCAGCCCCACTGCCTCGTTGGAGCTCAGCCTTGTAGGCAGGGAGAAGATGAGTTACAGGCATCAAAATGCAGGGGACCCCTATTTTCCCTTCAGAGCTTTGATCTTGAGGGAATCTCCCTCCCAGGAGCCAGCAGCTGAAGGAGGCTGTGGATGTTCCAGCTGCTGAAGACCGCAGATCAAGGTCAGATGCTTTACTGGAATGGCACATCTCCTGGATCCTCTCCCAGGCAGAGAATTGGCTGCTTCCAGGCTCTGCAGGGGATTGGAAAGGTGACAGCCAGTTCCTTGGTCCCGGCTTCATCTGGATTTGAGGCATCTCTGCCTTCCCTTTCCTGGGCTTACAAACTGTGCTGGAGGACAGCTCCTTGGGCCAGCAACAGTGCCTGGCCAGCCAGGAGCTCACCTGTCCCTGGGAGGAGGAAGCTGGAGCCGATGGTTTGGCTGGATGGTGTCACTAGCTTCTGCCAAGGATATCTGGTCCCCTAAGCTGGCACTTTCCTGTGCCATACACTGGTGGGGTCGACATCATCCCTGGGTGGGGAGCCTGGGGCAGATTTCCCAGGAAAAGGTGAAGAGGAGGGGGACTTTTAGAGCTCCCTGGGTCAGGTTGGTCACACAATGAGGCCAAGTTACTGCCCATCTCTCCCTACCATGAACAGGAGGAGGTTTCATGCCATTGATGTTCTATCAGACATACATGGGGCCTGGATCTTGTCCTGGCTCTCTGCCCAGGGGCAAACTGTCCCAGCAACAGCGGGAGGTGACAAGGGATGTTATCAAAGCTTTTCTTTGGCTTTTTCAGCTGTAAGTTGTGACTCATGGTCCTCTCCCTCTTCTCCTCATCCCACATCCATCTCTAAGTGACCACATCTCAACCTTCCTTCCCTTTGCACACACATCTCCCTCCCCACCCCACGTTGCCACCGAGCTAAATGGATATAAGTCACTTGGTTTTCCTGCATGAAAATGAGAAATCCTTCAAGGACCTGAATCCCCTTCCCCCTCCTCCAGAGGCAGCTCGGACCAGAGGACGGATCAGCGTGGCTGAGGTCGTGTTCAGAGCTAGTCCCGGGGGTCCGTGAAATGCTGCGGCTCCTTCCAGGTGCGTTACGACACGAAGGCAAAAACAATTCAGGCCCAGCCAGGAAATGGCCATGCGAGAGGAACGGAGGGGTCCTGCCACCCTGGCACTGTGCCTTCTCCTCCCGGCCCCACGGCTGCCACGGCTTTAGGAAGAGCTGTACTTGTTACTCAAGCGGGAGCTGCTCCGGTCCAGCCCCAGCTCCTGCCCGTTGGCTTTCCACTTCCCAACAGAGCCCTTCTCATCTGTTGGTGTGATGCTCAGAGCTGGTCTCTGGCACCAGCAGCACAGACATGACTGTGAGGAGACAAGAGGGTGGAGAGAAAGGTTACAAGTGTGGGCTACAGGGGAAAAGAGCAGGAAATATTCCCTTACTGATGTTGGCAAGGCAACCTGTGCCGTGCCAGGCTGGGAATGGCAGCCTGCACTGCTGAGCCTGGCTGACCTGCAGATCCCGTGGGAGTTGGTTTTCCAAGATAAGAAAACTGGTGTG
>NW_010299551.1:11591-12524 GCF_000700745.2 Antrostomus carolinensis | reverse complement strand
GATCCCAACACCTTCTCCACCTTCCTCATACCCTGACCTCTGGTCCTTTTCTTGGAGGGAAAGGTGGCTTCATTTGGGGTCACCTTTTTCCCCACATTATTTCCCTGGTGCACCTTCTGGCACTTACTCCTGCAGAAACATAGTGCAATCAGCAGCCTTTGCAGAGACTTCTCTCTTGTTGCCTTGCCTTCAGCTTTCTTGCTCTGGCTTGTTCAGTCCTCAGCCTTCCCCCCAGCATTGCCAAAGGATGGAAGTGGGGCAGAAAGCAGGAAGGCGTAGCCTTTGCTTTTTGCTTTGAGACCGCTCGGGCTGAGGTCCATCAGCAGAAACACAGCTATTCTGCACTGAACACAAGCCAGACATTGGCTCTGCTCCACCTATGCAGAACAAGGTTGTGAAAGAACGGTGTCCTGCAGTTTGAGGAAGCCATGACCATGTCCATCTATCAGTGTAAACCCACGCGGCTGGATCAAGGCACCAGCTGGATTCTGCTCAGTGCTCCCATTCCTGGCTGCTGCTTGCTCAGCCCCATCCACCCTGAGCCCTTCCCCGCTGTATTATTTTCACTGTCTCCTTTTTCTAGTGGCATCAAGCCCAGAGCTTTCACAGGAAAGGGCAAATGGGCTGGGACTCATTTTAACAGCAAAAGGCAACTTGCAAGAGCTTCACAAACTTCTGGATGGGGCCAGAAGGTCTTTTTTTTTTTTCTGCAGCAGCTGGTTGGAGATAGCAAGAGGAAGATTCGCCTGAACCTTTGATAATTAAACTCTCAGCTGCTGAAGAGCTGGCTGCCTGGCTGCCAGATAAATGCTGTTTCCCTTGAATTAGTGTGGAGCCAAAGTGACATCCAATGGCTGGTTAGGCTCATCAAACTGGCTGTTCTCTACAGCTATCCCGGGGGATGGAGCCCAGGCGGCCATTTGCCAATGGAAA
>NW_010299551.1:0-11556 GCF_000700745.2 Antrostomus carolinensis | reverse complement strand
AATTTATCACATCTGCAGTTCAGGTACTTTTAGACTTCCTGATGTCATAATACTCCTTTATACAAGAGCTTTCAGGGAAAGCTCCCAAATATGCATTAGACGGAGATGTAATAAGACAGGTCCTGTATATTAAAGAGCTACTGCCAGCTCAAATTCAGTCCCAAATTTAGGGTTGAAATGAATGAACTATTACAAAGCCTGACAACATCAGAAACATTCTTGTACTATTTATTTTTTGGACAGGAGTTGGAAGAAAAATTGTGGGGGTGCTATTTCTTTAGGGGAAAGCAAGTGCCACCTGCAGGGCCCGCAGACAAGGCTGTAAAGTGACAATCGGAGAGCCAAGCACTGATAAACATGAGCCTAACACCGAGCCTCATCCCCCAAGCTGAGAGAAATGGAAAATGCAAACAAAGAGGTAGAAAGAGCAGAGAGCAAATTGGTTTTCAAAAAGTCTTCCTGTTTCTGTCATCTCAGGTGCTGCTGGATTCAGAGTCCCAGAAGCGTGGCAGTGTTTTTTAAGCTGACAAGGTCCCCTATGCTCCAGTTGCAAGTGTCAGGACAGTGAATTATTATTGTAAGGGCATTGAAGGGAGGGATGCAGTTTGTTGGATGCTGGGCAGGGTCCTTGCTTGCTAAGAAAAGGCTATCTTAAGGTAGATGGACAAGGTTAAAGAGCTGTCCAGAAAAAGATGACACTGAGAAACAGTGTCACCAGTAGTGGAGAAGTTGCTCACCCCACAGGGTGATAGGAGGGGAACAGAGCTCTGTCAGTCCTGTTTAGGAGATATCTTGAATGAATCTCTTTGCTGGGTCCTGATGGTGTGAATCCTAAGAGGTCTCTGACATGTGCGAAGCAGGATGGGTGGGTGGAAGGGAGGCAAGGTCTGGAGGAGCTGAGCTGTGTTTGACAGGGGCCCAGGGAGCAAGGAGAGGGCTCTGCACATGGCATTAAGTGATGGAGGAGGATGGGTGGGCTGGCAGGAGATGGCTTCTTTCTGTTGTTATTGAACATCTACTCACCAGGGCTGAATGATCAGCTGGTGTTTAAATATTAAATATCAATAAATCAGCTGGAAGTGTGCCTGTCCAATGCCTGATGAATGTGTGCTGGTGAGGGCTATGCTCAGGGCCACCTGCACTGGCAGACCCCCACTGTTCACTTCCCCTCCTGCCACACACACACACATTGAGTGTGAAGGCTGTGCATGAACAAGTCATGAAGGCTACTTGCACAGACTTTTTGTTTGAGATAGAGGAGACAAAAGCCCCCAGTCCCAGCGTTTTTTTTTTCAGCACTAAAACATCTATTTCAGCACAAACCACAAGCACCTTGATGCTGGGAATATATATTTGTCTGCAAATCAGAACCTGTTCTTTCAAAAACATGACTGATCGGCCCAATTGGCTAGGCTTTCTTTTGTGAAGGCCAGGCTGGAGGTAAGAGTTTTGATTTGCTTTTAGAGCCAGGGAAGAGTTTTGTTCCCAGCAGCAGGCTGCTCAGCCACCAGTACAAAGCATTGCAGCTCATGGCTATGCCATGAGAGCTGATTACACCTTGGCTGACCTGCCTTGACATTTAGATCTTTAGTAGAAGCAGCTCTTTGCTTGCAGTAGGTAAAGCTTGTTTGTCTGACCCTATCAGGAACTGGAAGGACAACTAATGTTGACTAATGTCAAGCGTCTCTGCTATACAGAAGAAGGGTCTCCTGAGACCCCCCGTTAGCAGCACTCACAGTTGGGGCTATCAAAGCAATAGGTTTTCATTACCACAAGTGTTTTTCCTAGTGAAGGACTTTGAAAGAGATCCAAACTGAAGTGCAGAGTGTAAGGATGCTTGGCAGGGCTCTTAGGGGAGAAAGATTGGCAGTAGCTGGCATTCAACATACACTAGGAACTTAAAATGACCGTTCCTTGGTTCCTATATCTCACTTAACTCAGGCAACCTGTTGGGGTAATAGCAGCACTGCAAATCAAAGATATGACTAGTAGCAGTAGCACAATAGTGGCCATATGCAGCATGAAGAATGAAAGTGGTCATTGGCTAACCACTCTCCTGAACGAGCAGAGGTCCAGTCCTCTGTGGCCAGGAGGCCACCATGCTGAGCAATTAGCACATGAAGGGCAGCATCAGACTCTGCCCTTCTTTAGCTAACTCAATTTTAACTCCACATCTGGGGCTTCCGGTAAGAGTAGAAATTGCTCCAAATCCTTGTGACTTTGTGGCTCCATGACGCCCTGGTGTGTGAGACCTTGTGTTCAGATCTCAGTTTCATTGTCTTTCCTGGAGAGCTGAATTTTCTCTTGGTGAAAGCAACATAGCTCCATGGAAATGCAAGAGCTCCAAGGGCAGTGCTGATTTACTTCAGGCAAGTTGCTGGTTCACTTTTCTATTTTATGCTCTGGGGATATTTTTGCTCTGTATCTCTACCATGGCTACCAAGCAAATTCAGTTTTAAACTCATCACCATGGTGGTCTCCTTGTTATGTCCCTGGATTGAAATCACAACTGCTGATGCTTTCCCGTCACAGGTTATTTTGAGGGTAACTCCCCCAGAATGTGGTGAGCAGGTGTGGGATATCTGAGCTATCCCTTTCCCATCTTATCAGTCCTCTTCCAAGAGGATGACGACTTTACCTCTCCAGGATGGAAAGACAACCGTCTTTCTAATTTGGAAAAAGTTTCAGTCAAGATAAAGCATGAAAAAATACCCAGAAAAGCCTGACCTTCTCCTTGCCTGTTCCCTTGGTAACCATCACCTTGCTTTTATGGTATTCAAAGACAACTTCTAAACTTTTCGGAGAATATAACAAGGAGCCATTCAGGCAGGGTCAGAAGGAGCTGGGAAATGAGTTTCCTTTGCTCCCTGGGCAGAGGCAAGGTGTCAGTCAGGGAGGTGCCAAGCAAGGAGCAGGCTGCTATTCCCTCCTCCAGGGATCATGAGCTCATTTTGGGGAGGTATGAGAATGGCTAAGGTGCTCTCTCCCTTCCCTCTCAACTCCCCTCTTGCAGAGCTGGGTTAGAGGATGAAGCCTAGTTTGGGCCAGCTCCCTGTCATCTCTCAGTTAAGCTCATAGGGGAAAGTTTTCCCCTTTGAGCTCTTCAGTGAAATTATATTATCTTCCTGCAGTGACTTCTGGCTGGGGATTGTTTCTGCATGGTGGTCTCCTGCACTGCTCTCCACACAGGGTAGTGCAGAGACACTTCTGCCTCAGATGTAGGTTGATGGGGGTCTCAGGCCCAGAGTTGTAGAAGAAGTGGTGCCATTCATTTGGAGGCTTGGGCAACCAAAATGGGCTTTGGAGTCTGGCACTGAACCATTTTGGACCTGCTTCTTCCCAACCATTGTTGTGCACCAAAGCATCCCAGTGACAAACCCACACTTACACAGTGCCTCCAGGAAGGTCTCCCAAGAGGATAATAATTTTCATGTACAATTTCTTCTTTGTGTCGGTCTGGGAATATGTGGAAAGCTCTATCTCCCTTAGTTTTCTTGTCTCAGGAGAGACCAGAAGACAGGCCAGCACAGGTGTGTTTGCAAATTCGTGTTCACAGAGAGGTCCTCTTGCACCCAAACTGTATCTCACCCAGTCAGAGTGCAGAGGGGGTATCTCCCAACTGCTGCAAAAAAGGAATGCAATGGAAACATCTTGTCTAGATGGCTGTCTGGGATCCTCAGTTTGTCACTGGAACACATACGCAGCGGTCTACAGTTGCCAGTTATTGCTGCCTTGTGTCCTCCATGCATATTAAAAGCACATGCCTGCACAAACCTCTACTCTGTCACTGAAGATATACAATACATATAAAATGTACTCCTGTATTTATTCATACGTACATGCTCATTTATCAAAGAGGCAATCTCTGTTGGCATCAATATAATAAAGGGTCTCTCAAAGCAGTACTGCCAGGAGCCCTTTTTCCCCAGGGAATGTAACGCTGCCATGAATATGACAACAAGTCAACATGGGATAATGCTGCATCAGAGGGCAATAATTCTGGGGACACGATAGGCTGTGTAAGTGCAGGTTAAGGGACATGGGGAGCAATAGAAGTGCAGTGACTTCCACTTCTCTCTTCAGGGGAGGGCATACAGTTACATATTAGGTATTCTCTTTGTTTTGTATATGATCAAAGGTAGGTAGACATGGAGGAGATAAGTGACATTTCCCCTACCTAGCAACAGGTATTGATAAGCAAGGGAAACCAAACCTGTATTTGAACTACTCCTGTGTGCTGGGCTCCATTCATGGTACCAGCTTAGCACCTTCAGGAGCTGGTCTGTTCAGGGGAACCAGCCAGACATGAGCAAGCTCCAAACCAAAAGCTGTGTGACCAGGTTTACTTGTAGATGCAAGTTCGGGCTGGACTAATTTTTGATGTAGTCCAATGATGGGCACTTGGACCCTGCTAATTTCTCTGGCTGGGGGAGCATGACTGCCCTTTGAGCTGAGGAAGGTGGTAAACCAGTGCTATGAATTGTATTCCTCACACAGTAAGACCCTTCACACAGGGAGTCAGTGTGATTGTGTGGATCAGCTGAGCACTAACTACTTGATGCCAACTCCTGCATTTAAAGGAGGCCTCAGCTTCCTGCTCAGCTTCACAAAGAGCCTTTATCTGTTCTCCAGCCTTTATAATGCTGTGGGTGATTTATGGTTTCATGCAGAAAACACACAGGATGCCTGTGTTCCCATGTCCATGATGTCTGCCTCCCATTCGTCACTGGAGTTCACTACTTGGGAGTCTGCTTTGATGATTATCTCCGTCTGACAATAAGGTATGGGTTGTGGTCTGGGATTGTTTCCCTGTATTTATCCTGTGGTCATAACCATGAGGTTTGCACAATTTTGTTTTGATTCCTGTGTATTTGGCCAAGCATTAGGTCTTTGTGAAAATGCTTATAGATCTCAACACTTCATAAAACATGGATGACAATGACAATTTGGATCAAGGTTGGTAAGATATGTAAAGTCTCCCTTGCTGTTCCCCAGAATTACTCTTTGGGACAGGAAAACCTTTTCTTCCATCCCTGGATATGCTTACACTGCGCTGTTGGAGCAAAACTATTTCCCTTAAGTGTTTGGTGGCCTTTGATGCTGGAGGATGTGAAGACCTTGTCACTGGGATATTCATCTTGACAGTGCCTTTGTGAGGTGCGACAGTGCAGCTATTTCCCCCACATTTACAGAGGGAGAATTGAGACCCAGTAAAGTGACACACCAAAGGTTTCAAGAGGCATCTGGGACAGAGTGTAGATTTTAACCTGGTTGTCTGTAAGTCATTGCTTCTTGCTGGCTGGATGCCTGCAAGACCCAGTCTTGCTTTCCCGAGTATAACTGCTTTCATGACACAGAAAGTATTTTGGTAACAGTTCCTATGGTACCCTCCCAAGAGGTTGGCATGAATTAAGAATTTCAGCTGACAGAAGACCATCTTAAAGCTGCTGTCACCTGGCAAAGGCTAGAAGAGTCTGTGTATTAACTAGCCCACTGTGGGCAAGTCCTGGAGGTGGAAGGTGTTTTACCCCTTCCCCATCACGGTGACAAGCACATCACATCCTGGCAGGACAGCAGCATCCCAGGGAATGTTGGTGCCAGCCAGACTCCACAGAGCAAACGGCACGTGGTCTCAGGGAATGCTTTCAAACAGCCAGCTGGCAGAAGAAGATTCATCCAGATGAGTCTGAAAATTTATATGCACAGCTGATATTGCTGGAAAGCAAAATTGGCATGGGAATAGCTCACAAAGTGGGAATGCAGGGGAATCTTCAACAAAGGCTTTTATCTACTGAACAATTCAACCAGCTTGGGTGCAGCATGAAAGAGGAGCATGCACTGAAGTAGGGAGGGGAAGGGGGACTTCTTTTACCTCTACTTATATACCAAGAAGCTGCTCTAGCAATAAATAATTGCAAATAATAATCATAATATCAAAAACAGAAAGGGCAAAGAAAGAGAACTCCTTTGTCCCTGCCCCCCCCCTGGTGCTGGTGCTTGAGATGTCATCTGGATATGAAGCTGAGCCTGTTCCCAGTGGAAGGAGGATGGCAGTCACTGTATCTTTATCACAATCTCTTTCATGCTCTGGTGAGCTCTCTACCCTGTGCAGCAGCAGCACAGACAGAGATGCCAACCTGTCTCCAAGCAAACGGAAAGATTTGGGCTGAAGGCTCAGCTGATTCAAAGAAAACCCCTTGGGTATTTTTCCAAAGTTGGCTTCTGGTTATTTTCTGTCCCCCTCCTGCTTTGTGCTAAGGCATGCTTTGGCCCATGCCTTTTCCCTGCTGAAAGGTCACAGATTTTTAGTGTGAAAGAATTATCAGGTTCATCGCCTTCTGCAGATTATAATGAACGGTATTCTTTTTATCTGCTTCCCGCAACCTCAGCATCAGTGTCTGAGCTTGGAAGGGAAGACTGAAAGCATAGTTCTTTTTTAACACTGGAGAAATCATCATGCTCTGGTGCGGTGTTGTAGGGAGGTCTCTGGTCCAGTCAGGAAGTCAGAAGCCTGTTGTGTTGATGTGCTGACCCTCTGTAGCCTGCTCCTCTGGGCCAAAGGGATGGCCACTCATCCCCCAGCACCCTTAAACCATTTCACTTTCAATTTTTGGCCAAATGAATGGAATGGAACTGGGCAGAGACCTTGGACCCATCCCTTGTTGAACCACACTCAAAAGGGAGCTTTAAACCTTGTGATCACCAGCTTAATATACCCTCATTGCACCACTGGGAGCTGCCCCTCCTTGGCAGAAAAGACCTGGAGGAAAGTACAGTAACATGCTGGGGCTTCCAATTGGTGCTCTGAGGCTCTGCAATGGGGACATCAAGGAAAATCCCCCTTCCAGCACAGCACATGGCTTCAAAAGAGAGGATGGGTGAGATGGCTCAGTGGCAAAGTGAATCCAACTATGAGAAGAAATTACATTCCCCCAGAGTTACCTGTCCCTCCTTCCTCAACAGAAGCTTTTCCCCAAGGTTTTCAGAATTTCACCCCATCTCTTCACTTTTTAAGTCCTGCTCTGGTTTGAAGAAGAAGAAGATAACCTCGGAAGCAGGACTGGCAACTGCCATGGTCTCAAATAATGCACCATACATTGGACCCTGAATGTAGAAATATTCCCTGTGAACCCGGTGCTGGACTGAGAGCCAGGGTGGAGGTGCGTAACTCTGAGTCCTTTTGTTTAATCTGAAAACCACTGACCTCTCTGCTTTGCCGCATCAGTGATCAGTCAACAACTGGAGGAGAGATTAATTAGAAACTTCTGTAAAGTTTTATTTAGCTTTCATCCTCTCATTTTGTGCTCCTAAATCTTTCCTGTAGTCCCCACATCCCAGGCTTTGAGCACGATGTGATCGCTCCATAGAGGAACTCCTCTGAGCAGAGTTCATTATGGCTGAAACAGGATATGTGGAGGAAGGGAAGAGAGAGCAATGGGGGAGCAGTGCCAAAGGAGAATTAGTTGACAAGGAGAAGTATATGGAAGAAAATGATGAGCACTTGGGACTTTGGATGAAAAGTAGTTCATCCCTTCTCAGCCCATTAATAAGTTAATAACTTATCAGAGATTAACTTAACACCTTGAGGCACAGAAGACGTTGCCTTGTTCTCACATTAGCTTGGCTGTATTGTAATTCCTTTATCTTACCTTTTTTTCCCCCCTCAGCTATTGCATACTCACCTGGGGCCACACTAATATAACAGCATAAGATTCAATTACAAAAGACTACAATAAGAGTGCAAAATTCTCTTCCTGACATGCTGAATCAGTGCTCATAAGCATTAATTATTGAGTGGCTAGCAGAATTTTTTTTTTAAGTTGCAGTAGAAACTGGAAAAAACCCTGTGGCATTTCCTGTGCACAGAGCAGCAATGCTCACACGTAAGATGTCACTGGCTTTGCTGACTCTTGAGGCAAGGCACAGACAGGAGGAGCAGGGACAGGAGAAGAGAAGGGAAAAGACAGGGTATTAAGAACGAAAGGAGGGGATGAGGGGAAGGACTGCCAAACTGGCATGGTACCCTCCTAAGGAAGGAGTGCCCAAGGGATGTTTGGCTCTTTTCATTTTCCTTGGTGTAAGCACAAGGTTTTTTTATCACAAAGGAGAGCAGAGAGCCCATGTGGGGGGAAAGATAAAAGTCTGACCACCAGGTCTCTGCTCTGCCTGGATGGGGAATATCCTTATCAGCCCATTTGATGTCTTCCTGAGAGCCTCAGCATTGTGTCCAGCACTCAAACATCCCTGTCCCTAACACCAGAGCAGCCACTGCCTCGAGCTTATCTCCTTGTTACAGGAGCCTCCATCTCTGGAGTACCTAAGCACATTTTACATGGTTTCAACAGAGAGAACAAAGTAGCCCATCCTTTCACTGGCAGCTTCAGAGGAGCTTGGGTATGAGGGGACCTTATCTGGCAAGGTGTTGGCGGATCTGGGCTTTGAGGCAGAGCAATGGGAGATGCTTATGCTGCTGCTCTTTATTTTGTGAACTGGGATTCAAATGGGTTAACGTGCCTTCTTTTATCCACACTAAGTCATGGAGTTTAACATCTACTGGTGTCTCCTCATTCTCAGTTACAGATGGATTAGGTACCCTGGAGCAAATGGAATATTTTTGCTGCACAGATCTAATAGTCTGTCCCAACTTCCTTGGAACAAAGATAAAGAAACAGCAGAGCTCAGGGCATGGGTTTGCTTGGGATATCCCAGCAGATAGGAAGGCTTGGCCAGTTATTTCAGCTGGAGCTGCTCTAGGCTCACAGATGCCACTACGGAATTATATTAGGACGACAAAGAGCAGATGCAATTCCCTCATCTTTCTGTCATGCCTCCCCCTTTCCATATTTAAACATATGTATTCTGTGGGGATGAAGACTTGGCTTCGGAACACATGCAAAATTCTGCTACCCCACATGATTTTAGTCTTGTGTTCAGATGCACTGTGACAAAATAAACACTGTGTGTGAGAGAGGGAGTGAAGAGGATGACATCAGGATTACAAGCAGTGTCAAAGGAGACAGACTTGCCTTTCATAGGCGATATTTGCATGTGTAACACAGGCTCCAAAGACTTTTATCGCCTCCCTCCTCTGCCAGCATTGTGTGTTAAACATTAAACATATGGCTCCACTTAAACCAGGGGCTGGGCTCCCCGTGCGGGGTGAGGATTTCCTGCAGTCACCCCTCATCCTCTGTGGATGGGAAAGTTTGGCAGAGGCAGCGAGTACGAAGGGCGGATGGAATCCGATTAGTCAGCGGTGGCATCGCGGTGCATAATCCGATCCTCCCCACAAAAGTCACACGCTCTCATTCATTGGAAATAGCAGGAGAGGCAGGAGGAGCAGCTGATCTAACAGACTTAGAGCTGCAGGGGCCATACAGAAACCCATCCTGGGTTTTAACCAAAGAGGACAAAACAGACGTGTTTGATCGGGTGATGGAGGAGATCTTAGAGGCTAAAGGACAAGCTGAAGCTGTTTTTTCATGAGTAGAATAGATGACATTGTAATACCTTTAATTGTGCTAAAACATGAAATTGCATGTGTTATGCTTGTGCTCAGATTCGGATGGATTCGATTTAAAGTCATATAATCAAATGAACTGTGTGTTGGTGAAAGATGGCACAACATGCCCACTTTCCCTTCACACAGCAGCAGAGGCAATGCAAAGAGAGCTTCACCCCCCACTCTGGTATATATAAACCCAAAGTGATGAGTTTACTAAAAATTTGTGACCTCATCTTTCCTGCATGTCTCTGCTGAGACAGATACAGTGCAGTGTCTTCTGAATATATTTATTTAATTTAATTTAATTTAACTTTTTATTTTACTTTTCTTATGTGCTCTCTATAATCTTGTGTTACACAGGACCTAGCCGGTATGCAGGTGATGGCTTTTTCTCTTTGCACTTTGGGAGATGAACTGGATTTTGTCTGGTGACTAAAACCGAAAGGCTCTACATCTCATTTCTTATTCCCTGGGGCATCGATTTTGGTATTCTATAGAGTTATGGATCTGAGTGGAGATTGCTCTGATGCCCTTATCAATTCCCCCGGTATCAGACTCAGAGAAAACTGCAAGATGTGACCATTACTGCAACGAATCAAATATGTCTCCACAAGCAAGTCACTGAAAGTACAAAAGGCCCTCACCTCTTCTTTCTTCTTCCTTTTCTTTCTTTCCAGCCTTGGTCTCTCTCCCCTGAAAGATGTTACAAGGCTTTGTGTTTAATTAAGACACATTGTCCAACCAATTGGGAAGCAGGAAATAGCAGGAGATGTTTTACAACTAGGAACAATTCTTGTTCATTATCCCTTAATTGAGGCAACAAAAAGGTGCTGGAAAACATCCATCAGATGCACATTCATGTACATCATCAGAGAGGATTGGATTTAGGAACTCACAAAAGCAACGTCGAATGTTCCAATCAAGAGTTATACAGACAACAGGGACACAAAGAATTTGAGACACAAATACATCAGAATTAGCCCAATTACAGATTATATGTTTCTGGAAAACACATTCCCTGGCTCTCTTCCAGGATTTTCTTATTTCACACTCCTTTTCTGTCATTCCTAGCTGTGGTACAAAAGTCAGTGTTAATTGTCTCTCCTGTGCTGGCCCTTGAGCTTCTTGCAAGGGTTCTGGAGAGTGTTGAAGAAGCACGTTTTGAAGACACCGGTGCCAACCTGCAGACTACCATCCAGTTTGAATTCTGGGTACTCTGAGGATGACAGTTTGTTCAACTTTTCCATCCTTGTTCCTTCACAGTTTGAAGTTTGACTGCTCTGCTAAGCCACCTTTCTCAAGCAGAAAAGATAAATAACATAAGAGAGCCTGCTGAGAGAAAGATTTTGAGCCTGGAAGGCCAGGAAATCCCGTTACCCCTTTAAGTATGCATTTTAAAGCTTGCTTCACCTGCTTCTGAGCTCATTTATACTCTAAGACCGTGGCCTCCACAGAGTCAGCCTTTGTTCCCATAGGTCTGTTAGATTCAAGTTCTTTGGCTTGTCATTTTTTAAGAGGTGCTTTGAGTTTTAAATGAGGGCCAGAATATGCCAAGGAGCCTCAAGATACCTACTGAAATGTAAGTGTACCTCAATGTTTCCTGGAAGAAAAGCCATCATGGGGAAAAATGGCATCACACCTCATTGGACTGTAGTAATAGACCCAAACATGACAGGATATCGTTAAAAATGCTCCTGATCAGTACCCACAGCTGTTGAGCTAATTATTCTCGCTGTCTTGTCATAGATACTTATATGGTCTCCAGGGTACCTGAGCATTTCACAATCTCTAATATAGTTCTCTTCACACATTCCTGAGAGATACATATCCACCATCACCTCCTCCTCTCCTTCATCCCACTGGGATGACTGAGGGAGGTGGTGGCTTGGCAGCCTATTCCAATGCAGTGCACCATGGTGTTTCCCCTTGAGCAGCACACATGTCACCCTCTTTATCTATTCCAGCGTCAGACATGGAATTTAGGCTCTCACCATTGATGTAAGGAGGTAGGAAGCATCAGAGGTTGTATTGGGTTTGCATGGCAAGGTTTT
>NW_010299550.1:365-582 GCF_000700745.2 Antrostomus carolinensis | reverse complement strand
CCCTAGCCACTAGCCCTCCGCAGCCTCATCAAAGAGATGGTTGTTTGGGGTGGGATGCAGCTGGGGAGGAAGATAAACCTGAGAAAAGGAGGAGGCAGCGACAGGGAGAGATTTTGCTGTCGTCTCTGGGCTGATTGGAAGAGGCAATCATTGTATCTGTGGAGAGAGGCTTAGCTGCTAAACTTTTATTGCTCCCTTTCATGTGTGTGTGTGTGTG
>NW_010299550.1:0-263 GCF_000700745.2 Antrostomus carolinensis | reverse complement strand
GCAGTTCAAGGAGGAACTCATGAGCATTTTGTCTGATCCATGAACTGATTAGAGGAGGGGAAGCGATCCCTCTTACCCTTCCTTTCCCAGTTTCGAAATCATTCTTTCCCCACCACCGCCACCCTCCCGCCCTTCCCTTCCCCTTCCCCTGCGCTGAATGAATGGAAGAGTCTTCAGAATTTTCTTCTGCTTCTCGCCCTGGACTGGAGAAGTGAAGGGACATCTCTCTATCCTCATCCATCTCTATCTTGCTCCATCCATTC
>NW_010299549.1:6705-14928 GCF_000700745.2 Antrostomus carolinensis | reverse complement strand
CCTCTCAATCCTGTCAAGGTCCCTCTGGATGAGAACTCCCTCTGAATTACACCAGGAGAATGCTAAAATATAGTCAAACCATGAGTATGGCCTCCTAAATTAACTGATCTTCAAGGGACTGCCATCAGTTCTAGAAACTAACTTGCAACAAAAAAGTCATCCAGCTAACTGCTCTCATCCAGCTGATGAGATTTGAGCTTCCAACCTCACTTACCAATGTTTTCCAGAGGTTTCCCAGTTCTAATTTTACAATTATATTCTATCCATTCAGAGCAGAATCTAAAAACAAATTCAAAGCTCATATGTTTACAAACATTTTTTCTAAATGGAGAAGTATATAAGGACTGCTACAAAGAACACTAGCACTTTATTTATTTTATTAGTGTAGAAATGGCTGAGGGTAGCCTCAGAAACCAGGATCCTATTCTCATAAACTTCCAAGACTTACTGGTGGAGGCATAAATTGCCTTTTGATAGCAGTATATCAACAATTTCTGAAAAAAATACATGAAACAATGTAATGCACATATAAAGGAATAAGAAAGACACCATGTAGGCAAATTTAGTTAAAAAAAAAATATTCAGAAGATACTGTTTAATATCACTAGGAAATTTGTTTAAATATTATAACTGCATATTTCTCAGTCAGATGGCATTGATTTGTTCCAGATAATCATGAATTTGTACATGAATGAAACACAAAATTATTAGTACTACAAAACTGAGTGCTGTGTGGTTGTGCTTATCATGCTTATCATGTGACTAATGAGTGGAGTACACAAAAATGAAACTTCTTGGAAAACAGAAATGTGCACTCAAAGGCTGTAGGGGACACCTGTGTGGACAAAGACATTTATGTACGGTATCTGGCAAGAGTTCAAAATTCATGATACGAAATGTTCATTTGGGACAATTAGGACAAATTCAGCTATGGCATATGTGCCAGAGACAGGTGACTCAAAAAAAGAAGAGGTAATTTATAACATTTTCTTGAATACAAAATAAACCAAACAAAAAAAATTGCTGTGATTGGTTGTTAAACATGTTCAGTGATACAAATGAAGATTAACTGAGCAAAGACAGCTCAGAGAGCAAGAGTGCTCCCAGCACCATTGCCACTCAAAAGCACACGGATCTAACATTGCCCTGAAAAGGTCATCCGTCCATCTGTTTCTTTGGCAGAGGTGACAAGCAGCCTACATGGATTACTCTCTTCTAACAGTATTTAACATTCCATAATCTTCAAACAAAACAGAGACAATCAGATAAAAATCCAGGGGACAATCTAAAGCATTCTATGCTACTGCAGACACAACGGGTTAGAAGGAACATAGTTATTGTTCTGTGGTAAAAACCACCGATTTTAACAGTTTCTGATAAGCTAGATCCTCCAAATAAAAGTGTAAATGATTTATGATATCATTAGACTCACTTGTCTCTATGTAGACAATTGTTTCAATTTCTGAGCTTATAGTGTGCTTTATTATAAATAATTTAAAGAAAATGTACAACGTACATTGAACTATTTATTTTAATAATTTCATTTTTTACACATTTGTACTCAAAATGAAAGTATTTCAATATTGTTTATAATTAATGTGATTTCAAAGACTGCTTATGTAGTTTAGATTAAGGGATTGTCACATTCGAGTAGACTTCAGTGCATTTACACGCAACAGATCTATTAAAAATGTAATAACCATTTGTGACAGTGAAACCACTGCAATAAGAACAATAAAATCTTGATTAAATAACATCTATATCTTTGTCTTTCTTACACTAATGAGTAACTAACTTGTGACTTTGCTTTTATATAAACAGAAAAAATGTTTGCTATAAATAAAATGTAGAAATTTCACTGACAATTTCATTTTTAAGAGTGTATGTGGGTCCTTCTATAGTTCTTGTGCATAATCTGACAAGAACACAAAACCAGAGAATGTGAAAGACTCCCTTGCTCACCTTCTCCCCTTCAATCCCACTGACTTCAGTGGAAATTAAATACTAATGTAAACAAAGCTTGACAAGGAACATAATGAAAATCTCCAAGGTTACTGCAAACAGATTAACTCATAATACTTTTACATGGTCTAGATACCTGCTTTGGTGTCTACAAGGGGACTAAGCAGAACTGGAAGATCCATTTCAAGCAAGTGGTACAGATGGCCTGGAATTAGCTTCTGAAGTGTCTATTTGGGAACATCCTTGTTCCCAAAGGGCTTAAATAAAGGCTTCTGGGGTAGCACACCATACTTTATCCCATCTTTGAGCCTGGTGGGGGACCTAGGTGACCACATAAGTGATTTGTGCCAGAAAAAGGCATCCAGTCTGCTGATGATCAAACCTCTACACGTTCTTGGGCAATGTTACTACATATCTGAGAGAGTACTGAGCTGAACCCAAAAACTTTTTGCTCACTTTTATCCCAAAATACCATTTGCAGAAAAAAATGGAATACGTCTTTCACATATAAATACTCTACTTAAAGTAAGTAGCTCTGAAGGAGGATGAGATACGAGTTCATGGTCACCCTTAGCCTGAGGAAACTTAAGCCTGTATTTTCCATTTCCTGGGATACTGCCCTCACTAGTAAGCACAGGGCTCACATTAAGTGTTGGTACATTCTGATATTCCTGTGAAACTACAGCACTGCAAGAAATAAGAAAGCAAGATTTACAGGGTCAGCAGAAGCAACTCAGAGGAAAGCCCATCTGTACTGGTGATTAAAGTGCTTCCTGGCTGAGCGAAGATGAGGCTCTGGGCAACATACAAATTTAATTCACATCCTAGCTTAACCCACTGCAATTTGGTTGCCTGCCTACACTCTACCATCACAGGAGTAATGGGACTTGTAGAAATGGGACTTGTAGAAATAAGGGAGCATCTCCCTTATGAGGAAAGGCTGAGGGAGCTGGGTCTCTTTAGCTTGGAGAAGAGGAGGCTGAAGGGAGACCTCATTAATGTTTATAAATATGTAAAGGGTGAATGTCATGAGGGTGGAGCCAGGCTCTTCTCAGTGATGCCCAACGATAGGACAAGGAGCAATGGGTGTAAGCTGGAACACAGGAGGTTCCGCTTAAACTTGAGAAAAAACTACTTTACAGTGAGGGTTACAGAGCACTGGAACAGGCTGCCCAGGGAGGTTGTGGAGTCTCCTTCTCTGGAGACATTCAAGACCCACCTGGACGCCTTCCTGTGTAAAATTGTTTAGGTTCCTGCTCCGGCAGGGGGATTGGACTAGATGATCTTTTGAGGTCCCTTCCAATCCCCAACATTCTGTGATTCTGTGATTCTGTGAAATGAATGGGGCATGGGCTGGAAGGTGTATCCTGCCTTTTATGGTCGAGGCCTTTTTTGTGCACAAAACCAATGGAGAAAACCAGTGGAAGCTGATGACAGAGAGCAAAAAGAAAAGAAAAAGATTTGAAGAGAATTCATAATACAGAGGAATCGTGCAAATTAGAGCATAAATCTGGGCATCCTAGACTCTTCACAGACCTTCAACTTCAACTGGTTGCGTGCCTGGAGTGATGAGGGAACAAAACTGGGGAATTAAATACAGGGATTGTATTTCTTTGTCCAAGCCTGTGCATCTCTTGGGCTAGCTGAAATAAAGTCTGTTTTTACTTTTGTTTTGTTTTGAGTTTTTTTTTTTCATTTCTAATTCCTACAAAGCTTCTGTGCTTGTTTACTTCACCTATTTTATGCCCCAGAAGGGATAAACTGTAAGCTTAGAGTATTAATAAGACGAGTACTGTGAAAGCACAAGCTTCTGGGAAATCTGAGGGTTTAGCTGAAAGAGTAATGTAAAGAGCTAACAACCTAGAGACAAGACAAAGTGCAGAGAGATCAAGGGGGAAAAAAAAAAAAAAAGCAAAAAACATGCTTAGAGCCAGTATAATTTCAAGGGAAGCTTAAGTGTGTATAAACCGTATGTTACAAGCTGCAAACGAAGAAGCCTGTTCAGTATTTAGCTGTGAGCTCCATCAGGGCAATGAGACAATTTCTAACGGAGAGCTACAAGTTACAAATACCAAATATGCTGAAATGGACTTTGTGGCCTGAGGGTCTGTCTTAGGAGAGGAATAGTGTGTGATCATCCTTCGAGTTAGCATGCACATAATGTATTCTCTGATCAACACAGTGCTTTGTGTCTTGGCCAGCACATCACTACTACCATAAGCAGTGTGTGCCAAAGGAACAAAGGGGAATAGCAGGGGTCTTTTTGCCTGCATGCCAAAAGGATCTCTGTCCCAAAATGGCAGGATTCCGACTGTAGCACAGTACGAGACACCATCTTGGTGTCATATCGCAACAGTGTCTTTCAATAGAAGAGATTTAGCATCTCCAGTATTTTTTTTCCTCAAGAAATCTCCAGTGTACCCTGTGCCTAGTCTCCATTGTTTCATTTACTTATGCATTTTGAATTAATCCATATAACAGACACAAATACTTTCTAAACTTTCATCTTTTCAGCTGATTTGGTATCTTATTTGCTCCCTGTGTAAAGGTCTGCAAAGACTTAACTTCAGGATACCAAAGTGATTCTCCTTAATTTGCCAAAAAAGATCACCTTTAATTAACAGTATTCACTCTTAAAATGTACAAAGACCATAAGTAGTAATGAAATATAAACTCAAAGCCTGTAATGACAACTGAGGTGTGAGGAAAGACTGAATGGGCAAGACTTTTAAATCCTTGGTTAGCATCAGACATGTAACAAAGATCCATGTTCATAGGGCTACACAATTCACAACATTCTGGGCTGCTAGCAAAATAACTTGCATTTTTTAATTGAGCTCTCTCCTAGCCAGAAAAAATAGAAAGCAGATAATTTAAAAGATCCACATTGATTTTAATGCAAAATGATTCTCTAAGTTCTTCCATACTCAATTGTTTGAAGTAAAATATTGTGGTCAAAGTATATGTGCATAGAAAATAGACCTTAGAAATGAAAAAATCCTTTGACACTATGCCACAGCATTACTTTAAGATATTCAGTTAGGACTTTTTAAATGTTGGTACCAGTCTCTGAAATCTAGTAATTGCTGGACAGTGTTTCAGTAGATCACCAAAACATCGTACTTGCTTGCTTCCATACTTCTCACCTCATTCCATCTAAATAAATTATAAATTATGTTGTTAAGTTTATCTATTTGTCATGTTTTTTGATAAACTTTACTATGTACAGTCACATCCCTCAGGGCCACATATTCTTCCACACCTCATAATACAATAAATGTCATCTTCCAGTACTTCATAATTTAATGCCTTCTCCTTCTTAGGAAGAAACTCCCTGACAGTGGATGTCATCTTAAATGACTGTCAGCTTTGTCTTCAAACACATTTATCATATATTTAAAATGTTTAGTGAAAGGAAAAATTTTGAGATAAATACAAACCTAAATTTACACAAAACCAAGAATTTCTTAGTTGAAGCATCTGTTCCTACAGTAGTTGTGTCAGTCATAGCCAAACATTAGCCAGCTTCTCCTAAACCAATTCCTGTTTTTATCCAGATGTGTCTAGTGTGACCCTATTCGTCAAATATAAATCAATAAGGTGATACTACCTTTTCTTTCATCTAACAAAGAAAAAAAAAGATGCAGGCTTTCGAATGCTGAAATGTTTGTAACAAATTCTGTCTCAGCTCCTGGACACATTCAACAGAAAGGAAAAAAAAAAATACAATGATGATAATCAGTGCCATTCTTGCTGATTAATTCTAAATGTTTTTTTAGTGTATCACAACAGATACAGCACTGCTGTTGTCATTAAAAAGCCTCGGGACATGTCAAGTATTGTGTGAACTTGTCTTGTTCTTCCTGGAGCTTTGTGCAGCTTGTTTAATGACCAGTCAGGTATTGCGTGATTTGTTTAACCTTTGCTGATCTTTTTAGAACCATATTCTTTTTATAGATGGTAGCAACAAACAGTTATTCTGTACAGAATGATGTAATTATTACACCAGTATAATAATGCCATGCAGAAGAGTACAGTCATGGCAATGAGAGCACAGTTTGAGAGCAGAGGTGTCCAAGCAGGAGCACAGGTCCGTCAGAGTTAGTGGGGGCAGAGGATGGCACTGGGGATCCCAGAGTTAATGAAGAATACACTGACAATCAGTTAAAGCAGTGCAAAGCTAAGAACTGGACAAAATTAGATTCTAGGATAAAAAGAACAAAGAATATTTATCCAACCTACATAAGACAGTCCAGATATAGTAAATTTGGTATTAGTTTATTACTATTAATATTGCTTTATTTGATAATATTTTATTATTATTTATTGCTATAATTCATTTGTTTAATAATATTTAGATGCATTACTGTTAATAATAAAATAATGGTTTCCTGTTCTAATATAGATTAAATATATTTAAGGTACCCACATTTTCAATTGAGGGTACTTACTGACAAACCTGCTTTTAATTAAATCCCATTTACATGAATGATCCTGTTGATTCAATAAGATTAATTACGTACAATGAACATAAAAGCAGGAATTTAGTCATGTCTGAAAAATATTTAGATGCTACATCCTGTCATGCTGAGGTTTCCCTTCATATCTTATTTATGATATAAATTATTTTATTTCACATGGACAGAAATTCATTATCCAAAACCTTAAAAACATGGAATAGGAGAGAAATGTAAGAGTCCTTCATTCCCTTAATATATTTCCTCTGCAAAACTGCCAATAAAATCACACTTTCACTTCAAGCATTAGAAAATATCTGAAGACAATATGGCTTTGATTTTCATTAGAACTGTGGGGGGAAAAAAAAAAATTCGGGTTTAGCAGTGATGGCATAATCGAAGCTGCATTTATGAAAGAAACCAAATAAACTTACATGCCTTATCATCTCTTCCAAGACTTACATCCAAAATGGAGACCTCCAAAACATTCATCCCAATGCAGGGCCATAAGCAACATACACAAGGTGCACGCAAGGGTCTGGGCATTGCCTTAGCTGTGAGAAGTAACAAACTCCTGAGAGTCACTTGCACCTATCTGGTAGTAGGGCCTAATCCAAAGAGTGGTCTAGGATCATACCTGCTTGACCAGTCTTTGCATGAACGACAGCCAGAGATGGCATTCTTCTTTTATAATCTTCTGTGTATATATTGCCAATCCAGACCTGAATGCCCTGTAATGAACTGCAGCACCTGGACCAATCTGGACTCAATGGCTCTGCTCCTCAGAAGGTTCTGTCTAGTCAAGGAATAGGAATATTCTTGATTTTTCCCAAATTTGAAGCTGCCTCATTTTTTTTGTGGATACATTAAAAATTCAATGGACAAAAGAGAACGAATATGCAATAATTTGAACATTCATTTATGAGACAGGAAAACATTGGTTCCAGGTCCTGCTGCTACTATATTTAAGCATATTGCATTCTCCCAGGACAATAATTATCAAACTTTTCTTCTGATCATAATTCTGCTTCAAAAGGTGAGACTCATATCTATTGCATTTATGAACCCAAATAATAGCATAGTCAGCCAAAGCCCTATGGCCCTATATGTAACTCCCACAACTTTATTGGGTGTTGGGATTGGCTAATATGCCAACCTTGGTGCCCTCCTCCCTTCCAAGGACAGTGAACCTTCATGATACTCTCTGCATTATTAGTGACTTCCTAGACATTTGGTGCAGACAGGACCAGCTGGACTAGGCTCTGTGCTCATATTACACCTGCAGCGCTGAACATTTTTCCTCCTCTCCTTTGTCAGTATGAAGCAGATCTATCAACCTTCAACCTACCCGTATGGAGCACCAGTATGTGTGCCAATCACTGCAGATATCAGCCAATGCCACAGAACAAACAAAACACTTCCAAGGATGAAAACATAACTCGTTATAATTCAAGCTGAAGTGCTCAGCTTTGCAGACAACTGACATCTTCCCCGTATACAGTACAGAGGGACTGCAAAGGGAATATTCATAGGACAGAAAAGCAAACAACATATGAGAAAAAGTGAACCATTTAGGATTCAAAGAAATTTTCCACATGAAATCTTTAGACTTATGATTTTCCAAAACCTCTTTGGGAAAAAGTGTTTTTGCATGAAACATGTAGAATATTATTCCTCATAACCAATCAATAGCATGAATTCAATTCCCTGATTTTCTAACCAGTAATTTAAACCCCTTCTAGCTGCACTACAGGAATGAGATCCAAGGGCTTCACAGACTCATCCCTGAGCACTCTATGCACTT
>NW_010299549.1:0-6675 GCF_000700745.2 Antrostomus carolinensis | reverse complement strand
CCTGGATAAACACGTCTCTTGGACTATCTTGAAGGATCCACCAGTAATACCGTAACCAAATCTGGTAGAGCTGCCTAGAAACACAACATGACGTAACCGGCTGCTAACATACGGAAAAAAGTGGGCAAGGGTAACATGTACTGGCCACGTTTTGATATACTTTTTTTTTTTTTTCGTAAGCAAATCTCAAGCTGGCTGAACCAGCACCACTGTTCCTCTCCATCTTTTTCTTGTGACACTTCTTGGTACTGACGGAGGCTCCGCTGGGCCATCATAGCACACTCACTCTACATCAGGATCACCTGACTAAAAAAAACCCAAGGTGAACAGTATTCTGCTTATTTGATACGCTGACCTAGCTCAGCAAAGGGAAAGGAGTGAAACCAGAGCCATATCAGCAGTAATGTGATGTCAGATCCTCATAAGCAACTTGTGATAACGTACCTCAGTTGATGACTTCAGTTGACAAATTCCTACTTAACATAAGGTATTTCCAATGCTAGTTCGAACTGGTAAGGTTGGAAGTCCTGTAAATCATTTTCCACAGCTAAGAGCTGGAGAATTGCTCTCTCGATCCTTCATCCCCATCCATGCCTCATCAAAGCTGTTCAATAGCCCAAAACTACCAGCTATGGATGAAAGTTATAAGCCATGTTATAAACAAACACCGTCTCTGCATAACTGATGAATGAGCAATCTGCCCATGAAGAACAACAGCAAGAACCAAAGTCAACTCCCAAAGTGTTTTACATCTCCTGAAGAATAAAAGAGCAAATTGGAGAAAATTGCCCAAAAGGGGATGATATATTGTTCTCCCTGTTGTCACCAATTTTCTGTCAAGCTACCAAAAAACAGATGGTATTCAAAGTTTATATTTTTGTTGTGGTTTTGCCGTTTCAAGGAGATATAAATAAAATTTGAACTGAATAACTGAAAATAGCTTGCTTCCAAATTCCAGTTGCATACATTTTAAGCACCATCAAATAAATACTAATTTGAGTATGTTGTATGCCTTGTTTCCCCTTCAGAAAATAAGGAACAAAAACCAGAAGCTGAAGTAAAGCACATAAAGAGGTAGGCTAACCATCTAAAAGATAAAGAAATGCAGCAAGCAGTTAAAAAAATGGGGTTTTTTTAAATGCATCTGCTTCACTCTATCATATGTCAAGGATGGTTTCAAAAGTAAAACTACAGAGAAAAAAAAATAAGAAGTTTGAAAGGATAGAATTGATATAAATTATGAAATAATTTGCTTCTGGTAGATGGAACACATGCTATCACTGTTTCACATCTCTTTTGTGGTCTCTAATCTAATCTTCATTTAGACCAAATTACATTGATAGCATGGGGAATTTGCCTTGAGTAAGGACAATCATTTGGCCTTTGCAGAGTAAAGTAACAACACTGGTCTCATACACTGTTATTACAGATTGTTTTTATTAATTCTGGTGGTGGCCACTTCATCAGAAAAAATGTGTCAATAATTTGATGAAAATTTTATTTATAACTTCTCTAAGAGATTAACAAAACTGAGAATGACTTTGAAAAATCTGTCTTCCTCTTGAGATTTAACTAGCATGAGAAAGGGCTCAAACTCTGAAATATTCATAAATCAGTGATGCATAATTTGTAAATTTGTACTTTATATCATGTACAACTTTCTCTATCATAAAGAGCATTTTATATTTCTTGTTAACAGTGAATGCAAATAATGCTCAATGGAATTCTGCAGTGACCTTTGTTTTATTACAATTATTGCATATTTATAAATGAACAGCCGAACTTCAATTTGAGAACTACAACAACTTTGAGTTGGAATCCTTTGATAAAACACAACTGAATAAACTTCATAAAATGAACTCCCCAAGAAGAGAAAAATAAAGTCTCATCTGAAAATTCCTCTGTGTATACCAACACACAAAACAGATTTTTCCATGCTTTTGCAAACAGAAAACTAAACAAAACAGCAATACGGATAGATTTCAACAGAAGATGATAAATTGCTTAAAAAAGAGCACAGGAGAACATATTAAATGTAATAGAATGTATAATCACTGTATAATATAAATGTATAGAATATATATACGTAGTTATAAACCTATGTATAATAATAAGAAATAATACGCATAATAATAAGAAATGCAGTACCTGCATCATGTCATAATATAATTCCATTTAATGTCACTGAGATCTAATAACTGAAATCCCACTATGTAAACAGAATCACCGTTAACTTCTCTTAATGGCTGTTCTGCACATGAACACTTCCACATTTGTCAAAAGCCCAAGCAAATCAGAGGACAAGGTCTAAAATCTAGTAAATATATTGTATACTCTGACCACTCAGACAAAGTGTAATAGAAGTATTTGAAGTTAAAAGGCACAGCTTATTGGTACAAGAAAGGCAAACAAAGAAGGAGTGACTGGTCTGAAATATTTGATTGTACAGGACTCAATACTATCGAGTACTTGTTCATGGGAACCAGCAGCAAGGGAGTCAGAATTCCACTCCTAATTTGGATATTTGACTTCAGTCTGAACATTTCATTTCTTTATGTAATTCCCCGTTCTTTATCACTGGTTTCTGATTATGTTCTGTCCTTTTTACAGCGGAGATCTCTAGCAGCATTTGTCCCCAGCTAAAAGCAGATCTCCACAATGTCTGATGTGTAATAATGCACATAAATAGAGATTTAATTCAATCAAAATGGCAGTCTGGGGATCCAAAATCCTGGTTTTGGTTATAACACAGCTTCCAACATACTGTTTCATTGAAGCCATGAATGTTTTATGCAAGTAATGAGCTAATGAAAAACTGGTATTCAGATCCTATACAGTACATTAGTGATATCGCTGAAGGCAGGGCAAACACTTGAGGGCAGTACGCTGACCTTTCCCACAAAATAAGTAAAATGCCATCTTGTTAGTGTGAGAAGTGCTGAACAAAATGCTGATAGAGTCTGTGATACCAAAGAAATCATTCATACATGTACAAATAACCAAGTATGTTTACTAATAAAGGATTTAAATAACTGGAAGCAAAGCTATTTATATAGGCTTTCCTACCGTAAAGAAAATTGTCTGGGTATTTTCCTTTTTGAAGGTATCAGAAAATTAACTTATGGATTGATCCAAACCTCACCAAATTCAGTACACATATGTGAAGTGCTTGTTACTCTTGCACACAAACCTGTAAACTTTACATCAAAAGAAGAAGTAAGTTTTGTAGTTTGCTGAAATAAATGAGGTAGAAATGATGAATCCTTGAAAACAACAGTAGGGTTTATTGATTAAAAGAAATTCTGATCATTAATGCTTTTTCTACAGCGCATCGCAAAAAAGAAAGAATCTGAAATCAAACTTGCATGGCTCTGATAAAGCATCCTACTGTGAATGGTTCGATACTTTGGGTCCCAGAGTGACCCAAATGTGTACTAAGAATATAAATGTTTAGGGTGATTGTTTTCTTTTAGCAAAGTAAATCATAAAGCACATTATATGAAGCATATTGGAATCCAGAGATTTTGAAAAATTTCCTTCAGCTTGGAACCATAGCCATAAAGAAGAGCCACAATGTCTCTAACTGATTTTATGAAAGTTTCTGTGATGGTTTTGGCCATTAACATTTTAGGAGGAGCAATATTCATATTAAAAAATATATGAAGTTAAATTATTTTTCTTTGCATTCTAGATTTTCATTGATATCAAACTGATCATAACAGTGTGAGAATAAACTCCTCATAACCTGCATGGTAACAGGTTATTTTAGTATATTTAATTATATTTAATGTCATTTATATTTAAGTTTTTAAATAATATTTTATAAAACATAATGAAAGATATTTTTCATTCAAAATCAAAAAGCCCGTTCTTCCATTAGTGCTCACCTTCCTTTTTCCGGCTGAACTCATGGATAAAAGAACGACTGCAAGCAGCAGGATATAAAAATTATTAAGAGTCTTCCAAGTATGTCACTGTATTTATTCAATATTCTGGACAACAGATTTATTTATTTATTAGATTTTTTAGTCTCAATAGGTGTTGCACACTAAATACTAAATATGTCTGTAGAATTGTAAGGTTGTTAGACTCCATTTTGTAATTTTTTATCTTCCTAGACAAATCCTGCAGTGATTTAACAGTTTAAATCCTCTGATGGAGCCATGTTACTGATTATGACTTTCTGACTAGGGATGTCCAGCCTACTCAGTCAACTAGTGACCACAGGGTATGTGACAAATATAAATTCATCTTAAATGTGTTCAATGGGAGGTGGCATTCATGGAACAACATAAATAAATGCATACATGCCATGAAAGCTTTACAAAACTATCCACATCTTACTATTATTCAAGAATGTGTCATAAATTATTGTTGTAAAGAGACGTATATTATAGTAAATCCTCTGCTAAGATATCCCTGTTGTTTTCAGATCTGAAATCAGGAAAAAAAAAGCCCAATCAGTTGTGAATACTAAGATGCTGAGATGATAGTGAGCTGTTAGAATTTGTGACAAAGTAGACCGACCAATGCTACATTTCCAGCATATTAAAAAATCCCTACTACAACTATTTTAGACTGACTGAACAAGATATACAAGATTAAGCTGGAACTTCAAATGCCAAGATTTCATTAATGTGAATATCTTATTTTCTTCTGTTGAATGAAAATAAGAGGACAAAATTTTTTTCCTTGTTTTATGAGGGCCCCTGTAAGATATGGCAGTAAAATACAGGGGGAAACTCTTTTTTTTTTTTTTATTTCTAAGTAACTATTATAAAACTTCACAATAATATTATGGCTTTGTAGTAGTCACAGTAACAAAATATATTTTTGAATTCTTATTATCATAATTCATAAAATTGTATGGATTGACTACATGCAAAGGCTTTACAGGTCCACAAAAGTTGGAAATGAGCCCTGTGACAGAAACTTCATGAGATACTTAAGATCAAGAGGACAAATTCCCCTGAGCCCTTAAATTCAGGCCCCTGACAGAGTGTTCATTGGGATCTATTTGCTACTGCTTTGATCCAGGCTAAGCACCTCAGATGTAAGGCTGCGGAACAGGATCAAGATAAAACCATCTTAGTGAAAATGTGGCAATTTTCAACATCGCTTTAATCAGTGACACCGCAGATGATCTGCCTACAGAAGAAATGCTGATTAAACCACATATTTCCAAACCAGTTTATTAAAAAAATAACAGTTACAGCTTCCTTTTTTGACCTAGTTCCTTTTATTGTTCAACACACTCTTCAGCACTTTTAGAAACACAATCATCCATTGTATACTAGTCACATCTTTTCTAAAATGTAACACTGTTTTAAAAAGGAAAACTACTGACTTTCACCCATTTTCCTAAGCCATTTATCATATTCAAAATTGCAAAAATCTTCAGAGCTTCAAAAAAGAAACAGTAGGCTTTCATCTAAATGCTCTCTATTTACATTATGGTTCTAAAATGTGACTGGAAATAGTTTATGGAAAAGATATTGCACTTCATCCAGTCAAGCTTGATGAAAGCAAATCTGAAGCATGGGGGAGTATGCATAACCCTGTAGAAAGCTATCGGGTCTTTGCAGTTCCTTTCTGAAAGTCATTGGTAGGCAACGTCAGTGCCAAACCTCAAAGAAATACGTTAATTCATAAAACACAATCTTACCAAGTCCAGAGCACTCCCAGAGAGATAGGCAACCACCATTCCCCTTAAAACTCAACTCAGACTAACAAAACTGTACTTTCAGTTGCTACTATGAAGTCTCACAACAATAAATCATTCTCTTAGTTATTGGTCAAGCTTATTTTTGCTACCTTTGCCAATCTAACTTGAACCAGATTGCCTGTGAAAACAAAATTTGCATTTCTTTCCTAAATGTTTGCTGACACAAGTGATGAAATGCATTATGTTTGTGGCAGGAATATTCTACATATTCTACATTTTGATCCTTCAATAAAGCCTCCAACTGAACCACAAACCATCTTTATACATATAAATACACTGACTGCTGTGCTTGATAAATGTGACTGTATCTACAGAAAACAGATTTTATATTTCTTGTTGACAATGAATCTTGTGGATTTTTAGCCTTCTGAGGAAAGGGGGAAAATGCTTTAAACACTAAGTGGAAGACAAAGAGCATACTACTACTGAGAAGTACTGTGAGGTTTAATTTACTAACTGATTGTAACTTTTAGCAACAATCTGATGAACAATTCCCAAATGCATTTAAGTAATTAAATAAAACATTCAAATAATTGTATTACTGTTAAAATTCTCAGCAACACCAAAAACCCCACTAAGTATAGTGAAAAATGAGTGAAGGAAAGCTTCCACTCTCTAACAGTGCCGTTTCTCAAGCTAATATCCAAGAAAACCCGCAAGTAGGGACAAGTATTAAAATATGGCTCAAACTGGAAGTAAAATATGTTGGAAACACGTTTCAAAATTTAAAGGGAATTAAAAAAAAAAAAAAAAAAGTGTTTGCCCTACGCTTCCTCTATCTTTTCCACTAAGCACATTTCAGAATTAGGTGCTTTAACTGGGGGTCACTCATCCCCCCGGAATTTAGCGTATTTTTTTGCGAGCCGTATGAAGGGCTCCGGGCGGCCTGTGCCCACCCCACTTTGTGCTTCCCCTCTTTCTCCCCCGGCCCCACCAACGAGGTGGTACCC
>NW_010299548.1:0-510 GCF_000700745.2 Antrostomus carolinensis | reverse complement strand
TTAAGGTCTAGTGCAAAAGGTTTTGAATTTTTTATTTTTTTTTTTTTCTGTTGGATATGAAATCACCACTTAGAGTGATTTAGCCAATTGGAAATGGTATATGGCTTTATTTATTTTATGTTATGTCATTTTCTAGTCCTCAAATTCCTGTAAAACTGTTGAGTGCAGGGAGCTGCTAAAACTGAGCTGTGTGAAGGATGCTGAGTGTCTTCCCTCTGGATAGGTGGCTTTGCCTTGCTGCTCATCACTGAAATTAAGGGTTAGGTGTACACCTAATTGATTCCTAATAAAGGTGTCCATTATTGATTCATGCTGAGAATTACTTGCACCATCCCCATATCATCCTTAGATCCTTTGGAGCCCTAGAAGAGAAGAAACTGAGGATTTTTAAGTGAGATTAATAATACTTTGGAAGGTGGATGTATACGGGGAGTATTAGGATAGCAGTGCAAGTTGCAGGTCTAGGGTGAGGTTTATTATCAAAGTGAATACAACAGGAGCATCTGTGGG
>NW_010299547.1:0-1375 GCF_000700745.2 Antrostomus carolinensis | reverse complement strand
ATTAATATTTTATATTAATAAATTTTTTCAGAATGATGAAATTTTGCATTAAAATTTTTTACATTTATAAATTTTTTTGAATGATGAAATGTTCAATTAAAATTTTTTCGTATTTCTAAATTTTTTCGAATGATGAAATGTTGAATTAAAAATTTGTATATTTATAAAATTTTTCGAATGATGAAATGTTGCAAATTAACTAAAAGCCCGAGGAAAAATTAAACAATCTCCATTTAATTAAATCATTAATTAATTTAAGTCCCAATTTAATTGAGGAAAGAGTCTTCAATTCCTGCTTCTCCACCAGAAGAAGATGGTAAAACCCAAACCCAAGGAGATAGACCTCTCCATCTCCTAAATTTAGGTGGAAAGAGTCTTCAATTCCTGCTTCTCCACCAGAAGAAGATGGTAAAACCCAAACTTGGTGAGATAGACCTCCTTATCTCCCAAATTTATATGGAAAGAGTCTTTAATTCCTCCTTATCCATCAAAAGATCATGTCAAAACCTAAACCCAAGGAGACAGACCTCTGTATCTCCCAAATTTACATGGAAAGAGTCTTTCCATCCTTCTTCTCCATCAAAAGAAGATGGCAAACCTCAAAATCGGTGAGATAGACCTCCTTGTCTCACAAATTTTATCTGGAAAGTCCTTCCATCCTGATTATCCACCAGAAGAAAATGGTAAAACCCAAACTTGGTGAGATAGACCTCTCCATCTCCTAAATTTATGAGGAAAGAGTCTTCAATTCCTTCTTCTCCATCAAAAACAGACGTCAAAACCTAAACTCAAGGAGATAGACCTCTCCATCTCCCAAATTTTATATGGAAAGAGTCTTTAATTCCTTCTTATCCGTGGAAAGATGATGTCAAAACCCAAACTTGGTGAGTTAGACCTCCCCATGTCCCAAATTTATGTGGAAAGAGTCTTTCCATCCTTCTTCTCCATCAAAAGGAGAGAAGAAGAAGTTCTCACGCCCAAGAAGACACCTCAAGTTATTCAGACCTTGGTTGAAAACCGATGAGGTCAGGATTTTGATGGATTTTTGGTGGCCTCAACATTTACTCACAGAACTTTCCCGTTCTTTGCTCTGGACACTTTGATGCCAAAAGGATTTTGCTGGACGTCAACTTTATATTTTAAGTTGGAAGCTGCTGGGCCACTGGAAGGTCTCACGTGTTCATGGGGGACCTCAAACCTCTGCGCTTCGGGATCGGTGATCTACACACGTTTGAAGAACAAAATGGGTTGGAAGAAGGAAATTAAGTTATTTGGGAATTAATTATGGAATTATGGAGTGGTTTGGGGTGGGGAAAGGACCTTCAAGATCATCCAGACCCAACCTTCCCCCTGCCATCAGCAGGGACACCTTCCA
>NW_010299546.1:0-1493 GCF_000700745.2 Antrostomus carolinensis | reverse complement strand
CATGATTTTTAAGGATTCATTCATGTGCTCACTAGCATGCATGTACCCAAGGCTTACATTTAGCTTTGGCGCTGCCTCCAGCCCATCCTCCTGCTACACAGAATATTGCATCCACTTTTTCTTCACCAAGAAGTTTTCCAACCTCCGTTGTCACCTTCAATACATAGAACAAAGACACACTGAAAACACCGGCCCGTAAGGTAAAGGAATAAATATCAAGGCTGCCTTAAAGTTACTTTTTTCAGTTACGTAGCAGAGTAACACGACACATAGCAATTTAAGCAGCTGCAGAAAATTAACATCTGTAATCTATGAACTCTAAACAAAATAATTGTGTTGAAAGATAACTATAGAGGAAAGTCAGCTCAACAAAAGTCAGACCATACAGTGTGCAATGTCACTGGAAATAACTGATTTGAGCAGGATAGGGATCTGAGCCCTACCTATATCATGAACAAACATTTTAATTTCTGACTTACTTGTAGATGGGTTCTCCTCTGGGTACAGTGCTGTTTAACATGGGAAATTAAGCTCCAGGTCTGACCAGGACCATTGGATTCACTTTTGATGGTAGTGCAAGAAATTAACAACTACAGATTAGCCTTCTTACTGCTTCTATCTAGACCACAACCATCAGCTTGAGTCTGGCCCCTAAATTTGAGTTGGTATACTTTTAGACATCAAATATCTTTCTCTTTCAAATATGGTAATTAATTTGACAGCTGTGAATTTTCTGTCAAAGTGAAAAGCAAACATTTAATCTCTCAACAACAACAACAAAAAAATCCACTTGTTTTCACAAAGGCTCAGTATTGAAAAATAAGTTGCCTACATTCTATATTACTCTTTAAAAGCCTGAAGAGTTATATAGATATGAAGAAAACATAGTGGCTAGTGATTCAGTTTATCAAAAAGATAAATACGTTCAAGAGTTAAAAGATGAAAAAAAAAAAATCCTATCCCTTGAGAATAAAGCAAAAGAGTTTTTAGACTAGCTTTGATTGTCCCATGTTCACCTTTGTGGAAACCCGTGCCTTCTCTAGGGATCCCATCGGGGCTTTGGGTGTGCATACTGCGAGCGTACCACCCACCCAAACACATCCGAGCATCAAGACGTTAGGAAGAAGTGCTGCATTTTAAGATGTTCTAATCCGTTTTCACTACACTCATCCGATTCGCTCTGCAACTTTTCAAGTCACCAAGAGAAAAATGACGCAGAACTGCCTTCGGTGCTGAACCTCCAAAAAAAGAAATTAAAGAACCAAAACAAAACAGAAGGCAGCGAGGAGCAGGAGCCGGGCTCTCGGTAGGCAGCGGGACCGCCACCGGCCAGGCTCCTTCGCCTCACAGCAGCGGCTTCTTCCCTGGAACCGGACCCGTCCCCACCTCCGCCTTCCTCACTGCTGCTGCTGCTGCAGCGGCGGGCAGGGGCGAGGGGCGGCACACACCAAGGCAGCGAGGCCGGACCGTCGCTTCCACAGCTCCGCCCGACG
>NW_010299545.1:0-11208 GCF_000700745.2 Antrostomus carolinensis | reverse complement strand
GCCCCGCTCCAGGACTTGTATGAGATGAACGTCAGCCACTGAGAGTGTGTCCCAAACAACGGAGCGGGGGCGAGCGGGCGGAGGGCCCCAGGAGACCCTTGTGGGGTGTTCAGCATTCATGCGGAGTCCCTTGCGGCTTCACCGAGTTGGTGGCAGCAGGCTATGACAGTGTTAGAGAGGCCATTTAAGGCATTTATTTAACTACTTGGGCACTTGGCATGCAGTGTAAAAGGACCACTAAAATATCTTTTGTTATCACCTCATAACGAAATGGCTCATTTATTCATTCTTTTTTTAAAACTGTGGCATTTTGGCAGTTCTGCCCATCCTGTTGCTCTTGCATAGAGGCTGGTGGGACTTTCATGCAGTCAGAAAATGCTGATTTAAATCAAAATGTCTGTGGGAATTTGTCAGTGTCAGCAGAACTTTAATCAGGAACCTACCTGGTTTCCTGCCAGTTTGCTTGGCTCCTTGGCTGCCTGCCTGGTGGGTTGCTGCAGAGCCGGCCCCCCCAGCATTTCTGGCCCTTGGTTCTTTCACAGGCTAGCAGGAGAGCTACCAGGGACTTCTGAGAGCTGGAGAGATGGGACCAAAAGTATCTGGAGAACTTTATTTAGGTTATTCTTGAATATTAGGAAAGTGTGACAAGCAGAAAAAAAAAAATCACAGTACTTTTTTCATTAGGATGTGAATTTGTTTCTTGGAAAAGGATACACTTCTTTGTGACAGAAAATGCCACTTATACAGCTCTGTTTCTACTCCTGACTCACTGAAAGCAGCCAGCATCTAACTGCTAGATCCTCTTCATTGGCACTGTTATTCTCTTAGGAATCACCTTTCAGCTCTTGGTAAGAATTTGGTATCTGAAGGCATCAGTTTCACATATTTTGTCTCACAATAAAAAAGAGATTTTGACAGTCTTCTGTTTGCTTGAAGGAAATATATATCTACTATAGAGAGCTAATTTTTGACTTCTTATTAGTTTCTCCAAATATGTTTTCTTAATAAAGTTGAATAATATCTCTATTGCTCAGCTGAGTTGCCATCATACACAAGATGGTTTTTGCTGATTCTAGGTTGGATTTCTTGGTTTTGCTATCTGAATCAAGGAAAATCAGCACATTTCCTTAGTACTACAGGTAAAATACAACCCAGTTCTTTGTCAGTCAGAGAATTCTGAGCAATTTCTGGACATACCTCAAGCCTACTAGTAAGAAACTTTGTCATAATGTTCTCCTGAGACCATACATGTCCAGATAAAGCATTCCAAAGTACTCAAGGTTATCAGTCTCAGTAGCTGATAAACCAGCTTTTCTTTGAAGATAATTATGTAGTTTTTCTTCAGTCTTACTTTAAAATTTTATGGTTGGTTTCCCTCATTGTCATTCAGAGGTTTTCTGTTTTAATGCCAATTGTACAGTTGATTTAGACCTTGGTGATTGGGCTGATATCCCAGTTTTATTCCAGACTTTCTCAGACTTGTTGCCAAGTTTGTCCAGACTTGAAAGCCAAATTTCAGATCAAATGAAGCAGGATCTTTAACTTTTGCTGGTTATGACATGATAATTTGGTTCATGCTTCGCAGATTGTATTGGAATTGTTCCATTATGGAAAGATGCATTGTAATTTATGTCTGAAGACTGGCTTTGCTAGATGTCCCTATTCCCATGTTTTACCCCAGTTATGTGGGTTTTGTGTTGTATTATATTTTCCCTAATGTGTACATTCGCATTTTTTGAGTCTTAGTTTTCACTTAAATTGACATGGGTCTTGCTTCATTTAAAATTACGCTGTTGGGATTGTTACCTGTTCCTTATTTTTCCTGTGCTCTCTCTGAACTTGGGGAGGGAGGGCAAAAAAAAAGAAAGGATGTCTCTGTTGAACTCAGTCCTTGAAGTGTTTGTTCTGTTCATTCCAGAAGCAAATGTGCTATTCCTTAAAATTTCTCCAAAGGAACAAGTGTATGGCTACTTTCTGATTGAAAATCAGGAACTCTTAAAGTGTCATTACTACTGAAATTCAGAAAAAGCTGATCAAACCCAGGGACTCAGTATGCACAACAACAACAAAAATGATTTTAATTTTTTTTTAATGATAAGAAGTATGTCTCTAGGAAATAACATGCTCTGATTGACAAAACCAAATATATTTTGGTTGCCAAAGACACTCTTACTGTCTTGGATTTTTAAAAGCCCTTTGAGCTACAGTATAAGTGATGCTAGATTGTGCTGAATCAGATATTTTATTTCAAGTACAAAACATCTTTTTGGAAGGTCTAGTGAACAGGATTTTGACTCAAACTTTCAAAGAGACTGGTCTAACACTGCGTGTTCTCTTTTACTCTTTTTTTTCTAGGCCACACTCAAGTAATTAAATATTTACTGGGTACCTTCTAATGACATAGCTTGTTCTTGAGGAGAGTTCCATGGGCTTTGGGAACCTGATGGATGCTAAAACTTCTGTTTGCATAATGATTCTGAAATGTGCTCAAAGGGTTCATCTCTCCTGTGAGACAGGGACTAGTAGATATAAATCATATTCCTCACAGAGGAGACATGCATTCCCCCCCCACCCTCCCACCACCTTCTTTACCAAAGAGAACTTTTTCATCTTCTGAGTGGAGAGGAATTTTAGCTCTTCTTTTGCTACTACAGCTTCTTAATTGTCCCATCTTTCACTGATATTTGCATCAACAGATACAAACAATGCTAATTTTTTCCAGGTATAGTAATTAGATGAATAATGACATCTTTTAAAATGAAATTTGCCAGAAGTTTTGCAGGTAGTGTAGCTCAAATTGTTAACTGTTCTCCATCTGGAGAACATCTCCAGTAGCACTCCCTCCCTGGAAGTGTTGAAGGCCAGGTTGGATGAGGCTTTGAGCAACCTGGTCTAGTGGAAGGTGTCCCTGCTGATGGCAGGGGGGTTGGAACTGGATGAGGTTTAAGGTCCCTTCCAACCCAAACCATTCTGTGATTCTATGATCTTTTAATCTCTCTTTGGAAAAGCTATGAACTTCGCATCTGAAGACCTGGAGAAACAGATGGATTGAACCATATGAAAAATTACTTGGGTAGCTGAGAGAATACGAAATGGCAATTTTCAGAGTTATTTTTGACTTCTTGGTACAGAAAACCTCCTATATTTTGGTAATTTAAATGTGAATCAACTGGAAAGCTTAGCATGAGTAACAGTTTATGTTACTGGCATAGTATCTAGGTTTATAAACACTTAAAGGAATCTTATGTGGTTGAAAAGTCTTCATGGAAGTTTCAATTCTGTTCTTTCCTAAGAGTCTGGCAGAACTAGAAGTACTATGTAACCACCTTTATGAAGGAACTGACCTAGCACAGCGAATGCAAGCTGAGAAGATACTTCTGGAGCTTATTGATAGCCCAGAATGTCTTAGCCAATGCCAGCTTCTGTTAGAACAAGGAACGGTAAGTATCTGAAAGATGTGTTATCCATAAATGTAATCGTGCTTGTGGAGGCTCATATACGTTTCTCAGTCATGGACCATTACCATCTCAGTACAATAAAGGCAAAATGCTTTTCCCTTTTTTGTATGTATTTTGTTCCATAAGTTATGCTATTTTTTTTAGTTTGGAGGAGATCTTTGTAGAGTTGACAATACCTTGCAACAGAGAGGTTGGGGACAAGAAGAGAAAGCATCCTAGCTTTTAGTACTTTCAGAAGGGTAGTAATCAGAGAGCAGTGTCAGGACACAGTGTGGTATAATCTGGTGTTTGAACATCATGTTGTTATTGTTTCTAGCTATTAGGTACAATGAAAAAAAAAGTATTAAAAAAATCCTTAAACTGCTTACCTGTTGTCTATTAGTTTAAACCGTTCTCTTACAATTTCTCAGTTTAGTTTTTGATGTTTAATTTTGTGGTTAACTTTAGATAAAGTGATAGGGGAGTTGGTTCTGATTTGATAGTCCAAGCCAAGTCCAGTATAATTCTTGCTGTGTTTTTCAAAACATTCCAAAAGAGAGAGAAAGAAAAAGAGGAAACACATTTGAAAATACCTTTAATCCAGGGCTGGACTCATGGTAATCGTCTCATGGTTCTAAATTATGAAGTGATGGAAAAACAGATTTCAAAACTAAAGAACTCCACTGAATAGTGAAATTACTTTCAGATGAATGGTTTCCATCAAAAGGGATTATATTTTTAGGTCTCCACTATTTTATTAGTGTTTTGTAATTTATGTTTATTTATAATGAAACAAATATGTTACTAAAATGCATATTTTATAAATTTTTGGTACACTTAACAAACATAATCAAAACCTGATAACCAATCTGGTTTATTGATTATTTATCAGGTTTTGACTTATTTTCCTTGCCTTTAATTAGCCTATTTTGAGTAATATCTTTTGATGTATTTTTGTAGACATCCTATGCTCAGCTTCTAGCAGCAACGTGCCTGTCTAAGCTTGTAAGCAGGGCATCTCCATTACCTGTCGAACAAAGGATTGACATTCGTAAGTAACATTTATGGTTAAGATTTCATTATACTGGTTGGATCTAAAACTTCATGTTAGCACAGTAACCATTCAGTGGATAGTCTGTTTTTTCTCTAGTTCTTTCTGTTTACCAGGCCTGTTATTCATAAGGTAATAATTGTGATAAAGTGAACCTAAAGGTGATTGTGAGCTCTTTCATAATTTCTCTGCAATTAGCTCGCAAATAACATTTCCTAGTTTCAAAAATTAAATAAATATGTTAGCTCACATTACTTCATATTTTTAAAAAATACTAATTTTTCAAGATAGACTTTGTATTTCTCCCACAGGATGCTAAAGAGATTTAGTTCATGTTTGTAAAGGATGAAAGTTGTAGATATTGCTAGTACACCTGCCAGTCACTTACATTGCTCATGTTCAGCTCTTAACATTTGTAAAAGTCATGCCAGGGTAGGTTCTTACTTGCAGGATTAAGATCCTACAACATTTTCCTTACATTTTAGGATCTGTGTTAAAGTCATTGCCATATCCTAAAAGAGCAAGTATGAAAGGCTTTGCACGAGGAGCGTATGATTTGATTTGGATTTTTAGAATATCTGCACTGTTGTATCAGCTGTGTAGATAGTAGTACTCTGAAATGCATGACCGAGAATCTGCTTCTTCTGAGAACGGATTTCAATGTTCTTTTAGGTAAAATTTAACTGTAATCAACTTTAATTTTATACATTTTAACAGCTTTTGGAACACATGAACTTCCTTCTAGTTGGAGAGGAATTTCTGCATCTGCAATGTGCATTACCCAACGGGATTTTCTAGAGTGAATTGAGAACATTCAGTAGGGACTCCTGCCTGGAAAAACTTTTGTGTATCTTGAGTTGGTTTTGAGAGCTGCTGTTACATAGTGAAATAATCAGTACCCATTATATGGGACTAATGAAAAATTACTCTATTTTACCTGACAGTGTTCTCTGAATTCACTAGCTATTGTCATATGTGTCCTAGAATAAATAATGATTGTTTACGTAGTGTGCTTTGTGTTACTAAATGTTTAGCTGTAACAATTATTGTACTAACCATAAGAATATATATATATTTTTTTTAAATCAATGCCTTAAGTTTCTATTAGAACTATTTAATTAATTTTCTTTACAGAAAGCTTGTGTTGCTCATTTTAAAATGTTTCTTTACAGGAAATTACATTCTGAACTATGTGGCATCTCAACCCAAACTGGCTCCTTTTGTCATCCAAGCTCTTGTGCAAGTCATTGCTAAAATTACAAAATTAGGATGGTTTGAGGTACTAAAAGATCAGCTCATCTTCAGAGACATTATTGCTGATGTAAAAAAATTCTTGCAGGTAGGAAACAGTTATTCTCTTCTGCCTTTTTTTTTTTTCTGTTTGGACCTCTTCATTTTTAGTGATTGATATGATTGTTATGTCAATTAGTTATGTACTTGGGTGGAAAAAGTGTGAAGAGCATTGCTTAAAACAGAAGGTCACCCTGCAGTGAAGAGCCAGGGCGGGTCTGATACTTGTGCAAGTTTGTGTGTTTTGATGCATCACAGTATTCATAGTGCTGTCATGTTTTTTTGTTAGTTTCCTTTTTCTGAAGCACTTTTTCATAGTGCGGTTGTAAAATGTCAGCCCTTGTTGTCAAGCTGTTCTAGTTAATGCCTACATTTTTTTCAACTGATGTGGAGATACATTTCTAATAGTGTTAGCTCCAGTTACCTGATTAGAAACACTGGTACTGCACTATCTGAAGAGTAAGATTGGCGGATGTTTTAAAGCCTGAGTCTGGTTGTGATTCTCGTAATAACGACCACTGAAATTGTGTCAAACTGTTCAGTTCTAGAAGTGGTTCAAATGTATTTTCTCAAGCGCCTGTCATGGAGGGTTGATCAAAAAGTTACCTTTATAAAGTATTTGTTGGAGTGTTCACTGTTATGGTCTCATATCGTTGCTTTTCTGTATAAGCAGTGGGACTTCTTCTTTAATTTTTAGCAGAAATCACTAGATATCCCAGCTCCTGAAGTTCTTGAGGAAACCTTGTTTAAAGATAGAATTGTGGTACACAAAATTGCAAGACACTGTATATATTTGTTATGTGGTTGTGATCCTTGTTTGGCCCATTCCTTTTTCATTTTATGGGAATCTGATTATTCATATTTGTGTGCATGGGTACTTAGGTACCTGCATATATGTATGTTCTCTCTCCATACATGTGAAAAGGATTGAAAGAAAAAAAAAAAACCCAAAAAACCCAAAACCCACACTCTGTCTCTCCTAGGATTATAATGTACAATATAGGGAGATAGATAGTAAGTTTAGAGTGTTATTATAATTTTGCCTGTTTTAGTGTATGTATTTAAATCTAATATATCACAAAAATTATGCGTTCTAGATAGGGATATAGGGAAGTTTGGGAGGAAAGATCACTCATTTTTCCTCTCCAGTAATTGGATGAAGCAGGAATTACATTTCCTTCCACATTATTTCGTGTTCCCCCACTGCACTGGCCACTGTTACAAAGAAGGTGCGTTATAGCATAGAGAGGTGATCTTGGTATGTAGTATTTGAAAATTGGAAATAATTTCTCCTAATGTCAGAGTGGAGTCATTCGCTATGGACTGTTCACTATGCAAACTTATATGTCAAATCTAAAGTAACTACTGTCAGACACAGTGGCTATAGATATAGGATATACAGCATCTTCTGTGGAGTAAGTTTGAAGAAAGTGGTTGGATATCGTGGGTTATTAGACAGACTTGTTTATTTCATACACTTAACATATAAAAAAGGTTCTTAAAGGTTTTCTGGGAGTTGTCTACTCTGCTTGAAAAGTTAATATGGATTAATCTTTCTGAGTGTCTGAATATAAATCCTAGCACTTATTTTGAGAAAAATAATCAGAAAATTTAAGCTATTTCGAGTTTTACTTCCAAAATGAACCATTATGTGTGTGTATGTTGGTGATCCTGGCAACTCCGCAAGAAAATATGAAGTTAACAGTTTATGTTTCTTGCCAATGAGTTTCTCATTTGTTTCTCAGTCTTTTTTTATAATACTGTTCAAGTTAATGTACTTTTTGAGTTACATTGGGAATGTCTAATAAAAGATAAGTTGCAATATTCTGTTTATTAAAAACAAACTCAAGTATGCTTCTCCACCATTTTGCAGTTATTTTTATGAATGTACTGTAATTGAATTTTGCATTTATTATTAAAATGGTTGCAGTGTGACTCTTCAGTGTGCAGCTCATTAAAAGTAGAGATTTAAATACAAAATTTAGCTTAAGATATTTCTTTAGTTAAATTAGGAATTCCTGTAGAAAAGAAAATTAAGCCATAGATCTTCTAGTGAATTAAATTTTAGCTAAAAATTGAAAAAAAAAATCCCTAAACAATACTAATGTGTATTAATAATTAGCATATGGTAGTTTCAAATACATATGCATTAGCATTCTGGATTGAGGTTCATCCAGTGTGAATTTGAATGTGATTTAATATCGAAAAAAAGATTAGCAGCTAGGTCTGCAGTTCTGTTCCCAGCTCCTTCATAATTCACCACACAGCTTTTCACACCTGTGAAAAAGAGGAGGTTGCATTTTCTCTTCTTGCAGGTTTGTGTGGTCTGATGAACATTCGTGTAGACTATTTTAAGAATTTGAAATGTAAAAGAAAGTTGAGTTAATATTATAGTATAAGGTATTTAATCTTACTGAGTGCAGATATGGCAACAGTATAAATTTTTCCTGAGAGTTCTCTGAAGTTTTTCACTTTTGATTTGCTTTGATGCAAGTGATAATACAAAGTCCATGAGAGTGAAAAGTTAAGCCCCTTGGTAAGCAGCCAGATTCTTCATTAGTTGAACTTTGAATGATCTTCAGAGTTGTGAAAGTGAGTTTGGTTGTGACAAATAGTAGGAAAATTTTGACAAGGCTGACATTGCTTTTTGGACACCAGGGCAGCTGAGGCTGCAAACTGCAGCTGTGAAAGTAGACATAGAGATCCTCCCTCTGACTCATTGGCAAAGCCTAATTGCTGTTGATTTTAATTGTTTTCAATACAGCAGATTTAAGTTTTCTCTCAGTGCTTTGTAGTACTTCAATAAAGACAGCTAAATTTTATTAATTAAATGCAAAATTCTGCATTGTATCTGAATTTCAAAACATTCCAAGAAAGTTAAATACTAATGATCAGATTGTTCCCTTAGATGCACGTATTTGACACCTACTGCCTCGATTTTTAGACACGAGTTCTCAGAATTGGAATATATAATTCAATTCAAGCTAATGCATTGTATACTACTGTGAAGGGAAGAGAATTAGGTTTTTTTGACAGGGAGCATTTCAAAACTTTTTCATTTTCCTGAGAGTGCTCTGTGATCTTTTTCATCCATGCATAGATTATTTTTTTTTTTATGTTTTGAGTTTCATGCAGCTTGCCTTACCACTTCTAGAATACTGAACAGACCTTTGAGAAATGTGTAATAGTGAATTTCTAGATTGCAGTTACTTAGTCTATTTTCAGATGGGTTGTTGTTACTGTACTATTCTTAATGATGAGGGGTTTTTTTCAGAGCTAATTAGGGAGTTTCAAGGTCTAGTTTATTAATGTTGATAGAATGTCATGAAAGCCTTCTAAACAGCTTAGCCTATCTCAGCCTAAAAATTCCTCTTGATTCTAGAAATGTTGGAAAATATTAAATACAATCTGATTCTAGAAATATTGAGAAATAGTCAATACAAGCTGTGATGTTTGAGCAATCCTGTCTTTTTTTTTTTCTGTAGGGCACTGTGGACCATTATATAATAGGAGTAATGATTCTCTCAGAACTGACTCAGGAAATGAATCTAGTAAGCATGTTTGTTTTTTTTTTCCTTCTGCAAGGGATGTATGTATTGCTGATAAAGCAGCATGTTGAATGTTTCTGCCCTTCATAAAAATGGTTGGAGAAACATTTCTTAGACGTGAAGAGATTAACACACCTTCTTCCCCCTGCCAGAATATATAGACAAAAAATTCTTAGTGCAGGACTCAACATGTACCAGATACATACCCTATCTGATAAAGGGTAATGTTTCTCTCATCACAGTTGCTAGAACTAGTAAAGTGAATGATCAACTTTTTGACTTGTATTTCTGCTAACGATTTTCTTTTGCTGACATCTTAACCTGAGGAAGTGCCTCAGACCTTTCTCTCCAGAAAGAGAGCCAACCTTGAAGGCAGAAAAGGAGGCACTTCAGGAAGCTGTCAAGATCTATATTTAGTGCTGGACAATAATTTTCATTTTTAGTGTTAAATAATTAATCTGCCAGATATACCTATCATCTGTTTTTAGCAAAGAAAGGAGCATTGTTTATTATGTCCTAACTTTTCTTAGGTTGATTATTCAAGACCTTCAGCAAAACATCGTAAAATAGCTACCTCATTCCGTGACACTTCTCTAAAGGACATACTGATGCTTGCGTGCTCTCTTTTGAAGGAGGTGAGGCTCTTTGTAGTGGAAACTAAATTGTTAACTTCATAATTGTCCCAGTTTGAATCCTTAATATTTTCTGAGTTGATTAATTCTGTACTTAAATGGATTACATGACACCCAGTTAAGCTCAAGCAAACAAAAAATTTTCAAAGACAAGAATTCCAATGTTCCTCCCCCCATGTCTCTCTTGCTCTCTCTCAATCTTTCTCTCTGTGCCATCTCTTTTTATATCTTGTCGTAAAGGATGAACTACCTAAATTCTGTGCTTGTCTTCTTTTTTTTGATGTTTCTCTTAATTTAATTGTATCTCAGTTTTGCTGGGCCTACCATTTCTGTGTTTACTAGAAGTTATTTATTAAACTAGGAGTGACCAAGGAGAAAGACAAATTCTCTGTCTTGTGGTATGGCAGGACAGTCAAATCTGGCCAAAGTGTTTTTCTCCTTCACTAGTTCCCATATCCTCTCAGTAACATTTTGGGGTAATTCAGGCTGCAGCCTCTCAAGAGCCTTGACTTGACAGGAGGTGGTGAAGAACAGCATGCTGTAAGCTAGGTCTCTCAGAACCTGGTAGGTTGAACTGAGATCAAAGCTGGAATTTGCCCTTTCCACTTTGTGCTGATCAAGGCCTTCCATAGCAGTGGAAGTGGCACCATGAGGCACCATTCTCTTAAGCTCAAGCAATTCTCTGCTTTTGAGAGCATCTTATTTTTTAAATGTTGCCTGATTTTTGTTCTTTGACTTATTTGGGAGTGCTGGCTTATTTAGTTTTTCTGAAAACCAAATGAATTAGGTGTTGGAATTTGGACACGTGTATTGAAGCTGAGAATTTAAACACAGATACCATCACAGTGGGTAAGGAGATAATAGCAGTCATTACTTTTTGGCTAAAGGTATAATTCTCAAGGTTGAGGTATGTGATTCAGGTACTACTGTAAAGAACAAGATAAACTGTGCTAGCTTAAATTTCTTTCACAGTATATTTTAGTCTAACTAGCATGTTTTTCCTCATGTTTGCAATAAGTTTAAAGGGCACGTGGTCAGCTACCAGTGCTCAAGTGACAGGCAGTACGTTTTTTTAATATATAGAGCAATGAAGAGGTGTGTAATCCCTCATCTCTAAAGAGGGAGTGCTCTGCTATTGTACAGAGGATGTTTTATATCAGTGTTGTAATTGCATACTAATGGAGAAATCGTATATAATTTAAAAGAACTGGATATTTTTGGAAGAATCACAGAATCACAGAATGTTGGGG
>NW_010299544.1:0-18510 GCF_000700745.2 Antrostomus carolinensis | reverse complement strand
GAAATTCTGGACAAAAAGATACAAAATGTAGGTATCGCTGGTCTTAGTAAAAGCCAGAATGGCAACAGTTTAATCTGGGTAGAAATACTGTGGAGCTGAGTTTAGAGATAACCCTTTATATGGAAGTCTGAAGTTGATAATTGTATGAAGGAGGAACATCTAGTACTGCCTCAAAAGCAGAACATTTACTGTATGTATTAATGCTGACTCAAAGAAAGAAAACACTTGGACTCTGGTTCTTGACAGGACTTCAGAGTTCTGAAGTTTTTCAACTTGCATATGAATGTTAGAAATAGAACTCCAGCAGGAAGAAATATTTTACTAAAAGTTATCTCTCATTTTATAAAGGGCTGTCTAATTGTAAAGATTTAACTTGAATCTCCTGAATTCACAAATTGAGAACAGGAATTAAAGCTGATGATATTTCATGCTAAAAAGGGAAATGTTTTTTTGAACTTGCCATTTTTCAACTTCTGATATGCTGCATTGACAGTCTTGCAAAACTGTACTTGCCTCCTGTGATTAGTGGGATCTTTAATTGCCCACAATTGAAGTCCTTGTTGGTAAGAGATGCTGATAAAGGTTAGCAGACCAGACAGAAAAACATTCTCCATTTTGCAGGGCTGATGGATACAAGTGTGTCAATGTGATTAATTGGTACTTTAGGAAGTAGTAGCATGCCAGTAATTAACTTGTGTGTCTTCTTCCGTTTAAGGTATCTAGTGGATAGTCGCTGGTTCAAACAGTGGAAAAAATATGTTGGTTTTGACAGCTGGGACAAATACCAGATGGGAGATCAAAATGTGTATCCTGGTCCTATTGATAATTCTGGACTTCTCAAAGGTAACTGCTTCTGATTGTGTAATAAGCCAGTACTAACATTTAGTGCAAATCTGTCACAGATTGTGCATATTTTTTTTATACTTAATAGTGTAAATGAATCGCATCATTTATGAATGTGAAACTTTTGTTTGTTTGTTTCTTTTCAGACCATGACGAGGGAAATGGAATACATTTCCCTTAAAAATTACAATTTTATAAATAAAATCATTGGAACTTCTTTGCAATTGTGGCAGAATATTTAATAATGTACAAATTACTGGTTTATATTATATTTTAGGATACCTTCAGAGTTGAAATTTAGTCAAGATGACAAATTACTAGCTTGAGTTCACTAAGATTTTTTTTTAGCTTAACTGAATTGGTTGATTTAAAATACCATTTTAAAGTTGAACTCTCAAATTTCTTTTTGTAAATGAGCCCCAAGTCCTTACTTTGATTCTGGAAGAATTGAAGAAGAGATGTTATGCAGTTCAGTGATAATATAAAGTGGTGCGAAATGATCAAGGATGTTATGCAGTTCAGTGATAATATAAAGTGGTGTGAAATGATCAATTTCCTAATTTTTTATGGTCTTTCAGGTATAGTTAAACTCTGTCACTGTTATGAATACTCAGGTCTGCCTGACTTTTGCGGAACGATAGTCAGATTTGTGGGCACAGGTCTCAGATTACTTTCCCAGATATTTTAATCTTTAGGTCAAATTCTGTATTTAATGTCCAGTATTGAAATACCATTAGAGCCGTTAATATTTAATCTACAAAATCTAGTGGATACAAAATCAGGAAGATAATTGATTTCCTTCTCTGCAGTTACAGGTAATGTAATAGTACTGTGTAATTTCTTTGCACATACTAATACAAATTTTTACAACTTCATGGGGTTTATGATGAACTCTGACTTTCTTAATTCAAAACTTCTCAACTGTAGTTAATATCTCATTATTTTACAAGTTAAAGGTTAAAGATGATTGCCTCTTTCATACGACATGTCATACCATGTTGCACTAGTCAGTGTGAATGCACGTGTCTGACAGTGACTAGTATCAATGCCTTTGGAGAAGGTGCTGTATTGTTGTGTACATTTGTATGTTCTCTCCCATCCACAAACTTAAAGGTCTTTTTGCACTAGGTAAGTGACATGTTTTGTTTTCTGAAATGTGAGGATCTAGGTCTTTTGTACATTCTTGTAGTAACTCTTGCAATGAGGCAGGCATGTTCAGGTGATACTTCTCAATTGAAATCAGATGTAGCAAGATCCCTTTTATCCTGAGTAAGGCAGCATCACTTATTCTCTCTTCTGTGTCTATTCATTTTTAAAAAAAGGTGATTTCTAGACATGCAAAGCACTATGCTAGTTGATCTGAGTTATAAATAACTTAATCTACAAATGTGTTCAGTTTGTATTTAAAGTTACTGTGGATATGAAGCCTGTGTTAGGGTTAGCTGTCCAAATCTAAAGTAATTTTAGGGATTTTGCTAAAAGCTCCTGAAAACCTGTATTCTTACCATCATTTTGACACTGCCCATACCCCTTTCAAAATAAACACAACTTCAGGGTTTATGAACTTCATTTTTGCTCATTCATGGTTCTAAAACTGGCTCTGTATTGGCAGTAATATCATACATGCAATTACTGTCTGGCATGTACTGTTCCTGTGTGAAGGCAGTTTTAAAAGTAAGGGCATTAGTGCTCAGCAAATAGTAGCTATATCCTTCACTTCCTGCAAAGCAGCAATCCTCTGTACAAGATTTCCTATATAGCATAAATTGAACCTGAAAATGCTTGGGTTTTAATCCTGTCTTCAGCATGTAGTTTGCACTAGTTACTCTGATACTACTCTCCTTAAGTGTTAGATGAAAATTTGCATCTGGTTTAAAGAATATAAAATAATCCTAAATGGGCATGCTTTCTTAGGTATTCTGCAGTGTAATGCAGTACTAAGGAAAACTATTACTAAATTCAAGAAAGACTGATTCCAGGAAACTGAAGCAGTGTGTTGTACTTGCGTTACTTAAATGTTGCTCCCTTATTTCCAGATTATTTGGATGAAGTGAAAGCAATGAAAAGTAACAGGCAGAGATTTCGGTTGATCTCGACATATGCCAAAATGTTGTTCTGTGTAACGGAGTACACACTTGCTGTCTTCAGAAGAAGAGTTATATTGTAAACTTTACATTAGCAAAGCAAGCACAAGGAAGTGGTTATGCAGAATAACTGATGGTTTATCATAGAAAACTTGCATATGAGAGATTGAGTTGTCAGAGGCAGGGGACTTCTTTGGTGGAATAAGGCTCTGAGAAAATTATGCTCAGAAAAAATGTTGGGGATTTTAGAAAGACAGGAGAGGAATCCAAATTGTATCTTCTCACTATAAACTCCTGTAGCAGTGAGATCAGTGCAGAAATATAGTATTAACTTTTCAAAGACATACATGGACCTGAAGATGTGTTTATGAATTTCTCCCCACACCTTGCTCCTAGTTATAATGGAACCACCACATGCATAGTGTTGAGTGGGCCAAGGAAGAACTGATGGTGGAGGTCGTGAATTGTTTCTTGGATATAGATCTTGCATGTAGATTTTTGCCTAACCAATCAAGGCAGTTTTGAACCAAAATTTGAGTCTTGAAAATTTTACAGATAAGGTGAAACAGATTGAGAAGAAAAAAGGAAAGTATCTTTTAAATAGGTGCATTGACTGAAGTATCATTTATTAGGTCACATTAATTATATTTCTCTCAATGAAGAACTGAATTTTTATTTACCTGTATGTTCACTCACATGTTAATGTGAAATTCCATTTTACTTTTTTGCTTGAGAAATGTAAGTACTATGGCTCCCAAAGTGGAATCCAAAGTCTGAGGTTTTCTTCTGCTTTCCTTTGTTTCCTTCTGTGTTGCTTCTTGCTAAAATTGCAACAAATACTTCAGCTACTTCTGAATTTGATTATCCCCTTTTCTAAAATAACTTAATAATTCTAATATTTATCTGGCTGTATCTTGAGTTTTTTGTTGTTACTAGTGGTTTTTTTGGTTCAGCTCTTCCCACACTGATGATTTTTATCGGAGAAGATGCGTGCAAACCATATAGTACCTTGACTGCATAAAGTCATCTCTGAACTGGGCAGATTACATATTATGGAAACAGTATCTTTTTGCCATGTCTGAGCAGCTGTTGCACACTTAAAATACATGAACTGAGAACAATATGCTTCTCCCATGTTTTACTCACACATCAAGCTGAAGAAGGAAAGAGGCAGTCAGCACCAGTGATAAGGAGCAGAAGAAAGCTGTGCATTCTTGTTTGTCCATATTTTCACCATTTAGGTGATTAAAACAAAAAGCATTGCTTTTTTCCTGTATTTTCCATTAAAATCACAAACCCTTTAAACCAGCTGAAGGTGTAGTAAGTGCAGGTAGAGCAGAGACGTTAGAAATCTGGATATTAGAGACTTGGTAAGCTGAATCTTGTTTATACTTCCCACCAAGAATTGAACACGTCTCTTAAACGTCTCTTAAATGTCCTCAGTAGTGTTGCCCTCCTTCGGAAAAGGTCGTGTTGAAACATGTTTTGTTAAATTCTTATACACAGAAAAAAAATAATAGTTTTTATTATTAAAGGATTTTTAATTTTTAAGTGTGCCTTTTTTAATGCTCAGGACTCTTTTTTTTCTTTTAATTGAAGTCACATTATGCTGTGTTTGCTGAATCTCTACAAAGGAGAAACAAGACAAGTGCAGAAATATGATCAAATGAGAGGACCTTAGTGCTTTTCATATGCACATAGCATGCACTTATTTTTGTCCTTGCAGAAAAATGTAGGTAATAGTATTAATTTTGCTTAAAGTGTTACTTGTAAAAAAAAAAAAAAAAAAAAAAAAAAAAAGAGGAAAGCCAATACTTGAAACAATTTGAGATTATTTAAGGTTACTTCTATGCTCAGTTTTAATTGTGCAGTGTGGAATTCTGCAGTTCATTCACATAGGACAATGAAAATAAATAGACTGTATATTTATTACAGTCTATTTACTCTTTATACATACTCTGTTTATTTTCATACTTCATTAAGTTTGTCATCCACATTCATTCTTTGGAGCTGAATGTGTGGGTCGCCCTGTCCCATCTCCCTCTGTAGAGAGGGATGTTTGCTGGCCTGTAGTGGATACTTCCACATGGAAACACAGCAGTCCTAATTGTCTGAGGCTTACAGTGGCTCAGATCTGGAATCGCCTCTTCTGCATATAGGATAGCTGCTGTCTTACTACTGTAACAAGGGTTGTACCAAAGCTAAAAGCATACAACTTATGTAACAAGTTGTACTTCTTTCAATTGTTTCATCTCACTGTCCCTGTGAAGAATATTCTAGGGACTGTGTTTACAGAGCATGTAGGGTTGTACCATGTTATTTTCCCAGTCTGACATGGAGTGAATGACTTTGAACTGTGTCTTGGATCTACCGTAACTACCCATTCCTGCATTTTGAGTGAAGGATGCAACTAGCATGAAATGGAAGTATCCATGGTGATGTGGGAATATGTGTGAAGTGGTTGGAGAAATGGATTGATTTCTCTGAAGGCTGTGATAGTGTGCGATAACAAGTTAGGTGCTTCTGATTGCATGAGGATATGGAGTTGTGACGTGGGTTAATGAGTTAGGAATGCTACCTGTAATAGATGTGCTATGCCTGAACTGAATAGCTTGCTTAAATAGTTTCAGAAGAGTTTTGTTTTGAACATAATAATACTGATAACATAAATGTGACTCAGAAAATATTTTTACTGTTTATATGAAAAATATTACATTAAAATCTCAAGTAACAGAATTACAGTATTCAAGTAAAAATATTTTCCTCTTGTAGATGGTGATTCTCAGTCCCTCAAGGAACATCTCATTGATGAGCTGGACTACATCCTTTTGCCAACTGAAGGCTGGAATAGGCTAGTTAGCTGGTACACACTGATGGAAGGTCAAGAGCCAATTGCACGCAAGGTACTGTTAAATTACCCACTGGGATTAATGTGATTCTGATATAATCCTGCAAATATGCAGGACTTCCACAGGAATTTATTAGAAGATTGTAAATCCTGGCCTATGATAATCATGTAGATAACTCCTGTTTTAGTTGCTCTATAGATAATTAATTTTTATTCAAATTTTAGAGGCTTAAGTTTTTAATATTGAGAAACGAGGATGGAAAGGATATAATGCTTTTTTTTCTGAAAGTAAGCCCTCTAATATTTCAAGAAGAACTTGCTTTAGAAGCTTGTAAGTCTATTAATGCAAATGATTTTGTAATTAAGTATAAAACCCTAAAACTGTATTGACTATATTAGTGAAAAGCCTAGCTCTAATAATGCTACCACTGGCAGAGTAATTAGTAGTTCTTTTTCTCATAAGCAGAGTCTTCTGTGTTCAGCAGCTTGCTAAGGGATTTTTTTCTTTAAGCAAAAAGCTTACCTCAGCACAAGTAGTAGTGGCTACTGTGGGCTTCTGTCAGTTTGAGATACTTAAAAATCAGTCTTTGAAGTTAATTTCTGTTTATTCCAGCACATGCCACCATTATTATTAAGGTGATATGACATTTTACCAGTTTATTTCTTAAGATTTTCAGGTTAACGATTACAGTTGCATCCTCACTGAACTGAATTACTTAAATTCTAACATATTTTGCTGTGTTTGCCATTTCTAAATTTACTGTTAGGATGTATTCTTTCAGTTATAGCATTCTTTATTGTAATTCCTGAAAAACTGCTGAAAGAATGTTATGATTAGAATTTAGTTTTATATGATTTCTGGTGTAACACAACTTTTTTTTTCCTCCTATGACATGAGAATGGCCTAATTACATGCATGCTGCCTGCTTACTTGAAGTACATTCCTTTCAAAAAAATGCCAGATTTAGCTATAGAAGAAATTTTGTGTCTTCAAGATTCATTTGGTCAGCAATAGAAATAGTTTGTTGGGGGTTTTTTAACATTCTCTTTAATACAGTAAAAGAGATCCTTTTTTAGAGAGACATGCCTGGAATGTTTCTTTTTCTCTAGTTTTGTAAGAGCTGAAATCCATTAAGATGGCTATTCTTTAAAGTTATACCTGTTATCAACTTGTTACTGTTTTTCCTGAAGATGGAATTCAGGAAACTGAATGTTCTACCATCATTGTGGCTAAGTAAAAGTTCTGTAATTTTTTCACTTTGAGGGGAAAATGGAAGGAGAGAGAAGGGGAATTCAATTAACTTGCCTTCTGCTTGGAAGGAACTAACTGGAAAAATACATGGAATGTAAGAAGTGGCCAGGTAAACTGGCATAACTTCATTATTTTCTACCAATATGAACAGTAGTTATCCTCTGAGATCCATATTCTGGTTCAGAATTTTTTTCTGATGCTTTTGTCATTTATTAATGAATCTTTCTCCAGTCTGCCTTAATGGGTTTTTTTCACAGAGGTGAGAGGATGCTTTTCATTCATTCCCTTTGATGCATCAACTGTTTTTGAAATGTGGATCCAAATTTTAAGTTGATACAGTGTTGTAGTTGGTGCATGTCAAATAACATTATGAATTTATGTAATAGGAAGCAGTAATCCTACCACTACAGGGTCAGTTTTATTCTCAGAAATGTCTTAATCGTACTGCACAGTTTTGTTTGCTGCAACTATTTTGTTGTTACTCTAGTACCTGAAAACCCTACTAAGCTGCTCAAATTAAGAGGCGTTTTTATTTAAATGTCATAGTTGGCAGTCGTTAAAGCTAATGCAAATTGCTGAACAGCAATGAAATAATTCACTGACATTTTTTTCCTGAGGCACATGCATACAAACTGTATTTGTACAGCAGACAGCAGATCTCTCCCAGCAATTAGCTGTGGTGCTTCTTTTTTTTCCCCCTACCATATTTGTCAGATGTATCACATATCAGGCCAACAGTTATTTTTGGAGCAGTCTACATGACTAAGTACTGCAGTTACACTTTGGAAGATCAAAGGGAAAAACATTTAAGAGGTGACCCTGAATATTTTTTTCTACATTTTGCTTTTATAAAAAAAAATTCCTGTATACTTGACTATTTTGTAATAGGTGAACATATAATAAGCAACTGTAATGCACAGGTGAAATTTCAAATTAGTGCATTCATTATCAGAATATAAGTGGAAGATTTCTAGGTCTTGTTTAAATACAGGATTTGATTAAAAATGTGATATCTAGATTTTAGTAGTGTGTATTCTGTTTTGATAAGTATTCTTTCTGTGAAAACGAATTATTTATATTTTGAGGAAGGACCATACAATGAATGTGTTTTGAAATAAAAATAACTTTTGATGCTTTTTATCTTTTGATCAAGTATCTTATCTTTTGGTTAAGTATGCATATTTGTGATTTTTCTCTGTAATGAAGACTTTGAAAGTCATGGTGGTGTTATACACAGGTAAGACTAAATTACTAAAATTACTTCTTTGTTTACTGTATTTCTGAAAAGTTATAGGAGAATTTAGTTCTAATTTTTTGCATTAAGTTTCTTACATTCCCTGACCTTCAGTTTCTTGAAGAGTTTTCAAAAATATTTTGAAGTGTGTATATGAAAACTTACTTGGACTGATACCTGATCCCAATCTGTTTTTCAGGTCGTTGAACAGGGTATGTTTGTAAAGCACTGCAAAGTAGAAGTATATCTAACAGAATTAAAGCTTTGTGAAAATGGAAATATGAACAATGTTGTCACACGAAGATTTAGTAAAGCTGATACAATAGGTATGCACAACTATTTCTAACAATATATGACTGTTACTTGTGTTTAAATAGTACTTGGTAGCAAGTTCTGAATAAATAAGTCTCTAGGTAAAATGATAGATGGCTATTGTAACCATTAAAAAGGATGAGACTGGTCTTGTTTGGGTCAAAATTAAAAGTTAAACTATTTGGAATATTTAGGATTTGAAATACATTTTTATTAAAAAAAAAAAATGTGTTTTATTGTCTAGGCATCTTAGTTAACTCTAGAGGTTTGCACTTTTCAGGAGGTGGTGTGATGTTTTTCGTTATCTGTATGGGATTCCATAGTGCTTTTTCTTGGCTTTTGGTGTATAAGAAGTATGTTTTTTCATGTGTTTCCATTTTCTTTCATTAGCCAACATTTTTTAGTCATATATATAGAGAGAGAGGGGTATATTAGGAAACACAAGAATTAATTGAATTTATAAATTAATGTCTAAAAGTGACCTACAAAGGCAGTATTGTTTGGGTTGTGAAGTGGCAGACAATGCACAATCTTTTACTGTAACTGAGTCCCGTATTACACCTTTAACTTACCTTTATTTGTAGTCATTTTGCCTACTCTTTGAGCATTGTGTGGTTTGAAACCATATTTTATTAACATATTTGTCTCTGAAAATAACAATCACAACATATGCAAAGATATTGCTGAGCATATAAACTCAATTTTTGGTGTATTTGTGCTTATGTATCTGAGATATGAGTCCTTCAGATTTATTTGTGCAGTTAGAATTGTACTTTATGCCCTTGGCACTTTATTCCCAGCCATTACTCCTTTTACTTTCTTTGACAACAACGTGGGGTTTTCAGGTTTTGCTTCTCTTTACATTATAGGCAGTCAGTTACACTTGCTGCCCTTTAACTCTTTGCAGATTGCTTGCTTGAAAAACAGAATCATTTTACTTTGTTAAATTTTAGTCTTTAAGTTAAACAAGTAATGATCTGCACTTGTCTTAGGAAAAAAAAACAACTTAAAAATTATGAAATTTATCCTTGAAACAAGCCTTCAGTGTTGTGTGTTAATTGGCCTTTTTGAGATCTGGTTTAACTTTGGAAGATGTACTTCATTATTCTCTAAGGAAACCCAGAAACTTAGAAAAAACAATTTAACATTATTCTTCCCTGAGGACCAAATACAAGCTGTTTTGCAGCTATAGTAAATTTAATTGTATCATTGTAGTTATAGGTAATGGATGAAGTTCTGATACTTTCTTTCTCTAACCAGAAGCAGGGCATTTTGGAATGACTGTTACTTGGAGATGTATTCATTTTTTCTGAACAGAGAGAGAATTACAGTTATGAGAAAGTTGTCATAAAGGGTAATGAGACACAGTCAGACTCACGGGCGACCCTTTCCAGACGCTGACCTTACTTGCTTTTCTGAGATGTGGATGACATGCTCTTGGAAGCCTTAAAAATATGCCCTTTCTGAAGCTGAATCTTCTCATGCAGAGCACCAAGCAGGGCTGTCCTAGTTAGGACATCCAAAAGAGCTTGTTTCTTAGAAGAAGAGTTAGAAAAATTAAAATCACTTTTCAGAGTGAAAGAATAACTGATCCCTGAGATTTTTCTCCTATCATCCATTAATAAGACAGTGATTTTTTATTTTTTTTTAATTTTTTTTTCCTTGTCATTACATTAAGTATATTTAGGGTAGTTCTGGAATTCGTCAGATATATGTCAGAGATACTAGTTCTATCAATAAATAATATGCAAGAGAAATCTTACAGAATCATGTTTATTTTTCATCTTTCCTTGTGTATGCCAGTAAGGGATGCCTTTTCATTAGGTTGAAGACTTATAGTACAAAAGAGTCAATATCAACCCCACTGAGGTGAGTGGACATAAGGTGCTATGGTCTTTTCAAGAAGTTAAATTTTTCTGACCACCATAATTTATTAAGTTATTTACTGCCCTCAAAAGATGAAGACAAGACCTTCCTTAATTCACTTAAACAGAAAGTTTTGGAGCACCTTAAATACCCTGAGTATTATACAATATAATACTCACCTACCAATCTCCAAATTTGTGTTATTCTGGAATACTTTGGCTTTTCTATTGAAACAGAAACTAAGCTAAGCTGTATGTCAGTAAATTACTACAAGGTAGGAAAAAATAATTATAAAGGATGTACCTAATAATTTTCTTGGGGTGGTACTGGAAACATCCAATGTGTTCTTTTGACCTTCTTGGGAATCTCCTACAATTGAGGAATCTTGCCTTGGAGGCAGTGCATATTAACTTTGAGACTGATTGATGACTTATTCTTGCAGGGGTGTGGCTTTTTAATTCTAAAAAGAGAATGAGCTGGGTAATAGATGTAGTTCAGGCAACATTTCAGTGTAGTTATTGTTGCTGAACCTAGAAAACATCAGGGCTTCTGAGTGAAAATGAGTTAATGTTCCATTGAAGAGTCTTAATCATATGAAAGTATGATAAAACTAAGTCATCGGTTAATGCGTAAGCCTTTTCTACCTTTATCCAAGAGTTTTACAAACTGCAGAATGACAGAAAGACTGTAGCCTCTGTTATGGATGAATTAGGTTGTGTCTGCAATGCCATAAAAACAATTCCAAAACTGAGCTGATAAACTTTGTAGAAGATTACACAGGTGGCTCTGCATCTAATGGGCTTTTGGACTTCTGCTAGTAAGTTATCTTGGCAAATGGCTTTGATTCATCTTTTCCTTTAATTTGCTGCAAAATAAAAGAACAGAAAACTTGTCACCCTTGAGGACAATTTATTCTGTAATCTGTGACTAGACTTTCCCTTCTTTAGGAAGCGGGATTACTGTTTCACAGTACAGACAAACATTTTACTAGTTTCCTTTAGCTAGTGTTTGTGATAGCACTAGCCTTTAGGAGACAGAGTTTACTTGTATTAAGATCCACTGAACTTCTCCAGCATCTCATAAAGACTCCTCTGCCTTCCAGGTGGTTTCGCAAAATAATACTTAAATCATGCAGCTGTTTTTTTGAAGGATCTATATGATTTTTAATGGTATATGATATATCCTCTATGAGAACTATAACCTTTAACTCTCAAATTAAACTATCTCAAATTGTGGCTATATAGCTGATGGAGTGAGAGGCATCTTTAAAGGGCAGTTCTGCCTGTCTCTTTTAGACATCATCCTAGTACTAATCGTCTCATACATGGGATGTGTATAATACTGCTAGATGAGAACCCTGTGTACAATATGCCTCAGACCATACATATTTCAATGTAATGTTTTCACTTATACTGGAACAGACACTTTCACTTTAGTTCGTAAGCCAGCACTTCAGTGATACTTACCTGGATGGTGGGGGGAAGAACTATAAAGTGTGCATTGGTTACGTTCATGGAAGTATGTAAAAGAACCTTGGTTTCACAGGCTCAAAATTAGCACAATGACTAGTAGAGTGGAACATGCTCTTCCCAGAGTCTTGAACATAATGTGCAGTCATCTGATAGAATTGATGCTCCCTGTTAAATAACAGTTCTGTTAGTGAAGCTGGAATATGTTAAAAATCAACATAATAAATGTTAACTTAGTACTTGCAAAGAAAACGAGCTACAATGATCAAATAATTAATTGTCATGATATTAATAAAATAATGAAAAATTATCTTTTGTAAATTATTTTAGTGAAATTCATTGATAAATGTGGATTTTTCTTTTTAAAGATTGTTGCTGACTAGATTCATTCTTACATTCAAATGTAGTTATTTGAAATCATTGGTTGAGAATTGATTCAGAGAGGACATGTTGGTTTGTTGGGTTTTTTTAAAGTCAGCAAATCAAGTCACAACCTTTTGTCTTGTTTATAGCACCTACCTTGCCTACGTATCATCTCTGTTACAGAAACAGGTGTTCCAGTCTAACACTTGCTTTCATACTAAAATGTGTGTTAACTAGTAAAGAAGGAAAATGCGTTCAGTTGCCCACAATATGGACAAATTGTATATATTGGCCAGTTGTCATGCATTTCACAAGCCCATGGCTGAAGTTTTACAGAGTACTTTTAAGCTTCAGGTCTGATTTTGACTTTTTGTGTTTAACATATGATTTAGTTTAGGTAGAGGAACAGAATGACTTGCCCTTCTGCACCTGGTTTTACTTCCAGACTTGCTTCTAATCATTCCCTACCCACCCACACTCCTGTGTAACCACACTGAGAAATTAGTAGATGGGTACCTAGGTACCTCCTGTCATCTGTTTTTTGTCAATTTGTCATTATTTGGTCTGCTTTGCTAAGAGATTCAGGAGGGAATAAAATAGTTTTCTGACTGTTTCTGTTTTAAAGGCAAGCAAACCAGCAACTTGCTGCTTGTTCTACATGATGTGGTTACATGGCTATTTCTAGTTTCATTCATATTCTGAATATAAGAAAAGAGTAGGTGATTCTGATGCTTTATTTGGCCTTATATACTCTTTGTGTAGAGAAATGCTAAACTTGTGTTCTCTCCCTTTCAAAACAGATACAATTGAAAAAGAAATAAGAAAAATCTTCAATATTCCAGGTGAAAAAGAGACCAGGTTGTGGAACAAATACATGAGTAATACTTTTGAACCTTTAAATAAACCAGACAGTACCATACAGGATGCTGGTTTATACCAGGGACAGGTACAGTGTAATATTCTTTCTCTTTTTGAGTATGTTTCTATGTTCATAAAAAGTAGCTGTACCCAATGAATTTTCCTTCTTTTTAAATGAAAATCACCTCCTAATAGATTGTGTTAGGAATAGAGGATTTTAGAAACAAATTCATCAAAATAAAAGTAATCTTTGAGTGTATTTTCAGGATTAAAGATTAGTTGAACTCTCCTGATGAATTAAAAGTAAATGAACATAACATTGCTGACTTGAATTTGGTAAAACCTGAAATAAAAAAATATTCCTAGTATCTATGGGTTATGTTCCCATAATGAAACCCAAAATCTGGAGAACATTTTAGGTATTCTAAAAGAATAATGTCTTCTACTCAAGTTCTACGGTCCAGATTTTAGAAGAAAATTCAGAAAAAATGAAAATATTTCAGTTAAGAACTATAGAGACAAAAGAACTTTAAAACCTGCTTTAGCATGAGACTATATCATCACTTTAAAATCACTTTATGGGAGGATTTTTACAAGATAATTTTTTCTACGTTTCCAGGTAAATATAAATATTGGCTGTTAAAGCTACACAAATATAAATGCAAACTGATTGAACAATTTCATTGTTAGAATAACTTTTCAAATTGTTACATTGATTCTTTAGTCTTCAGATAGAGTTGAATGTTTTTTCAACAGCTGTAACTCATGCTGTTGTGCTACAAATATGAATGGATGTAATTTGATGGCAGTAACTGTAGGTGAGATTATGTTGAAGTATTTCCTTTTGCCTCGAAGTACTTGACTCTAACCTACTTACCAGAAGTATTTATGCTGTGCTTTAGTTTTCTTTTATGGCATGGAAGGTAAGTAATCAGTCCACCAAAATAACAGCTTGAACTATTGTGCTCTTTTAGCTTCATGCTGCGTGCACTTAAACCCTAACACAGGTAATTTTAACCATGCAGAGGTCCTGCTGGAAGAATCCACATCTCCCATAAAAGATTTGCGTCAAAGATGTAGCTTGCAAATTGCCTCTATCCCAGTAAAACATTAACTATGAAGCAAGCATGGTCTAATATAACCATAAAAAGATGTCTAGGTGACATCTGTACTTTTAGCAAAACAAATATTGTTCAAAACTGAGTTTAACTGTAGTTTCTGAAAATGCTAAATGTCTTGGTGGACCATGTGTGTTTGGTCAGTTGCACTTGTTGACACACAGGGTTGTTATTTTTCTTGCTGAGCCTTCTAATCTAATTATAGTTATTCTGACTGTTATAGTCTATCTGACCTAAGAGTAATTTTTTACTGTGTAATTCTAAACTATGTATGTGATTGAGTAAATTAATGTTTTTAATTTATCAGTTGGTTTCTGAAGCGAGCCTTTAAGGGTTCCATTGAACTTTTAAGTCTGAATCTTCCTTTTATTTAGTAGTTTCTTAGAGACAGTGGAAGGAAACATGGCAGGATCTGTCTTACAGCATTTGTGACCTAAGGCAGCATACTGCTCTTTTCCAGATAAAAATTAGTTCATGACAGAAAGGTGGTGTTCAGTGTCACATCTTAGTGTATTCAGACTGAAAATTACATCTTCAAGTGACAGCATGACTTATACATAAAATTTTGAGCATAAGTACATATGTGAATGTATGTCACCGTGTAGACACATACAAGCATAGCATGGCAGTTAATTGGCATCCTGAAACATCAGTGTACAGTATGCAGAATTAGTTACATTGGAAATTAAGAGTTAGATTCAGTTTAAATCTTTGATTCTAATTGCTGTTTCAGATGATCTAGGCCATCCCAGCTGTCAATCCAGAAAGGCATGAGCTTTTTGTAGGTCCTGTGTCATATCTGCCAGCATAGGGCAGATATCTCAAATACCCAAAGGCGTTTCAAATGGCACTTGATGCCTGTGTTTAGGACTGAGTGTTCTGTACTCTTTTGTACTAATAACAACTTGGATGAAATTAATTTTATTAACCAACTGTCCTGTGGGAGAATTATTATTAGATGAATGCTTTTGCAAAAAATGCAGGAGTAATTAGACAGGTATGATTTTAAGGATATCAAGGCACAAAATGGTTTGGTCTGGGTTTTTTTTTTTTCTTCTTACTGATCTGTGTTGTGTGAGAGGCAAAATTCCTTCAGGAATATCCCTTCCTTAACAGGGCTGTTGTGTAGACATGTGATTGCTATAGATTCATAGATGCTGTTTAGCCATTGCAGGTCATCTTCTGATGTCCTTGAGGGGCAGGGTATTGCCATTTTATCCATAGATTGTTGAGGCATAGAAATATTAAGTAGCTTGCCCAAAGTTGCACAAACTACAGTTTTAGAAAAAAGAAAGGTTAGAGAAGAAAGTGAATAAGCAAGAGGAAGGTGCAGTGTAATTGAATGGAACATTCTTGAACCTCAGGGAATATACACACCAGTCTTTTCTGTCTCAATCACATATCAGCAAATCCATTAAAAAGGTATAAACAGAAAGCAATCTACTGATACTTCTATTTCAGTTTTCTTATTACACTTTTTGTGGTAGGTACTGGTGATAGAACAGAAGAATGAAGATGGAACATGGCCAAGAGGTCCTTCAACTCCTAAGTAAGTTGTGAATTTAAGTCATGTTATTCTCCATAGCTTAACCATTTTCACATGTTACTTTGCTTCAAAACCCCCTAGTTTTAAAACTGGCATTTTATTTTGAAAATAAGCCTTCAGATGTTTTAGCTGAAAATATACTGAATCGTGTATTTGTTCTAAGTGCTGCACATCCTAGAACATGACATAGTAATGGTGGATTCCTGCATGTACATTGCTTAATTTTGTTAATTTCAGGCAGTGATATATGTTATCCTGCTTAAAAACAGAAAAAAAATCCAGAGTAGAAAACTGCAAAACGTAGCTTATTTTATTTATATTTCTGTTTCAAAGCATAGCATATCTGTTAGGTGAACATAGATATATGTATTTTATCAGTATTTTCCTTCTATGTAAATATTTTCATGAATAGCTTGTCCTTTTATCTCCAGAGTACAATATTTACTCATAAATATTATTTAAATTACATTACCAACATGTTGCTTTTGTTCGTTGTTGAGCTGTCATCAATTAACAGAGCACAACGTTCTTTTTCTGTTCTTGCTGCCATTATCAACAGCACCTTGATAATGGCAAGTTAGTAGAAAGACTTGAAAAAGAAATGGATAAACTTTTTTAATACTGTTCTCAGAATCTAAATCGTGTTCTTTGGTTTTGAAGAACAGTTGGAACTAGTTACTAGTAAACAAACATGATCTTAGCCTTACAAATAAATAGCTGTGTTTTTTCTCTTTATTGCCTGGTTCTTGAGCATAAAATCCTTTTAAGTTCCTTTTATTCATTTTCGTATTCTCCATTCATGTAATTGAGGTTTACTGTTGTCTTAGAACATTTTTATAGTATCATTGCTTATCATTTGAAGAACAGAGATTCTTTTCTTTGGTGTTTTATCTCAAGCATTTTTATTAGGAGCACTAGCTTCTGTTAAGTTGCTTAATGAAGTCTGAGTTCAGTTTAAGCTTAGAGGAACAGTATAATCTTGCTTAGCAAGATGTTATGACACAAAGAATTGAGAATGTAGAGCAGCAGAAAGAATAGGATGCAAAATACTTGAAGTTTAATCTCTGACCTCAAAAAGCATCCAGTAGAAATGTAAATTCTGAGTCAAATTTCAAATGTAGATTTTGAAGGTTAAAAGAATTTAGGTAGCTCAGTGTCATGGATTCTTTTGGAAGTTTTGTTAGTTTGGTGGTTTCAGCCGCAGCTAAGACCATGCGGTCCTGCACTCACTCCCCTGCCAGTCAGTGAGATGGGAAGAGAAACACAGCAAAGGGCGTGTGGGTTGAAATGAGGACAGGGAGGGCTCGCTCACCAATTATGGTCACAGGAAAAACAGACTCAACTCGGGGAAGAAAAAAATCAATTTAATTACCAGTCAATCAGAGCAGGATAGTGAGTTACAACAACCACATCTTAAAACACCTTCCCACAGCCCTCCCTTCTTCCCAGACTCAAATTACTTTGCTCACAATTTCTCTACCTTTTCCCCCCACAGTGGCGCAGGGGGACAGGGAATGGGGGTTGCAGTCGGTTTGTCTACGCTGTTCTTTTCAGTGTGAGATCCCTCTCATGGGCTACAAGAGTCCAGGAACAAAGTGTTCCAATGTGGGCTTCCCATGGAGTCATGAACCTCTTCAGACACATCTCCTGGCTCCAGCATGGGATTGTCCATGGGCTGCAGACAGGTTTCTGGTCTAGCACACTGCCTCCCCCTCTGCTCTGGTGTTGAGCATGTCTGGGGTCTCCTTGCCCAGTCACAACTGCCCTTGGGCACAGCTTTCTGCTCCAGCGTGGATTCCTCCATTGCCTACACGTGGGTATCTGCTCTGCTGTTGAACTTCCATGGGCTGCAGGGTACCTCATTTACCTCCTCCTACTCTTCTGCACGCTGATCCTGGTGTCTCCAGGTTCTCTGTCTTCCTCCTCCTTCCTCATGGCAACTATGCTCTTCTTGTTTAGACCAATGGTCTATTGTTCAAGTCAATGGTCTCTCCTGCTGGTTCTCTCCTCCTTCTTTTCAAAACAGTCCTTCCCCTCATAAATATTGATTCAAAGAGGCGTTTCCCTATTGCTGATTGGCTCAGCCTGGGCTAGAGGCGGGTCCACCTTGGAGCAAGGGAAGCTTCACAAAGCTTCTCACAGGGGCCATCACTCTAGCCCCTTCCACCGCTGCCAAAAATGCCCCCACACACACACAAACACAACGCAGGTAGGAAGATATTCTTGGTGATGGTACCTGCTTTTGTTCTGACAAATTTCCATTCCACTTTATGGAAAGCATTTAGAAGCAGCATATAAATTAAAGAATATATCCTGGAAAATGTTTGATCTGGGGACAAGTAAAATGATAATTGGGAATACTGGTGTCAGAGGAGGCTCTAGGTAAACCAGTAAATGAGGATGAATAGTTTTACTGTGAAGCTCGGGTATGTTTTTGATATTTGGCAGCTATCAGAAAGATTCATTGAAGTTTGGTATTCAGATGCACTGCAGTATTGGAAGGTTTGCAAAATTTAGTGGATTCAAATAGAAACTCTCAACAAGCAGTAATGGGGACAGGTTTTTACATCTTTTTAAAACTTTATGAAAAATCTAATAAATGTTTAAAAGGGTAGAAATATTGCACACTTGCTTTTGTGTCTTCTGTGTGAGATGAATTAGGAATATTAGTTTGTCATCACAAATAGATACCTTCCTACAGTCCTGTTATTGGTCAC
>NW_010299543.1:0-311 GCF_000700745.2 Antrostomus carolinensis | reverse complement strand
GGGGTGGGGATGCTGTGGGCCGTGGGAGATCCCTCGAGATGCCTCGTGTGAGATCCTCGTGCAAGATCCTCGTGTGAGATCTCTGTGTGAGATCCCTCGTGCAAGATCCTTGTGCAACATCCCCTTGTGAGACCCTCGTGCAAGATCCTCGTGCAACATCCCCCGTGCAAGATCCTCGTGAGCTCCTCATGATAAATCCCTCGTGCAAGATTCCTACACAAGATTCTCGTGTGAGATCCCTCGTGCAAGATCCCTCGTGCACAATCCTCAGGGATCTGCCCCTAAAAGACCCCCCCACACCCCCCTGGACC
>NW_010299542.1:0-495 GCF_000700745.2 Antrostomus carolinensis | reverse complement strand
GCAGAGCCAATGCTTTGCAAGAACTTGCAGGCTGTTGGCAGATTTTTGTCCTCACCTTCATTGGTCATGAATAATTTTTTTAGAAACAGACTCTGAGAAGCAGACATAAAGCTGGAACAGTAATAAGCTTTCAGGTGTTTGTGGCTGTAGTACACAGGCAAACACAGACCCGTCTCAGAGAGTAGGGGACTCACAGAACTCCCGCCATACCCAGCCGAGAGGCAGGTAAATCCTTGGGCTCAACCTCGGGCCTCAACACCCATCACATGAGCTCTGCTAACACAGGCTATACAGATATATATATATTTATGCAGATATCACTGGGGAAATGTTCCATAGGAAAATTCTCAAGGAATTTCCAAGAACACCATTACACACTAGAGAAAAAACACGCTGGCAACAGATTTTCTCTGTGGAGGGAATTTGTTGTCTGCCTGCAGTGAGAAACATCCGCCCAGCAGCCCAAACAGTCAGAGCTCTGCCCAGGTTTTTATT
>NW_010299541.1:3847-5113 GCF_000700745.2 Antrostomus carolinensis | reverse complement strand
CCAGTTTTTAACCCAGCAAAGAGTACACCTGCCAAGCCATGAGCTGCCAGCTTCTCATTCTTATACATTATTGTATAGCTAAAGTTTCTTAGCAAATTCTGCATGTATGGCAGGTGTTCTGGCCTTCCCACTTACCGACTTCAGAGCATGTAACAGAGTCCACTGCAAACTCATCTCATAGCCTGAGCTAACAGCTCAAGCCACACCAGGTCCATTGCAAAAAAGAGCAATAAATACCAGAATCCTTCATATCACCTTGCCAGCACCAAGTAAATAACGTAGACTGTGAAGAAGGACCTTCACATCTGTGGTATACATCCACTGAGAGGCTAATGCTGACATATCAATAACCAAAAGCACAGGGCAGTGCTCTGTCTTCATGAGAACAGCTCTCACTCACTTCAGCAGATCCTGTCTCTGCCTCTGGTAAAGAAGATACAAGTTATCAAATTTAGATGAGATATTAGGAAGAAATTATTTCCTGTGAGGGTGGTGAGACACTGGCACAAGCTGCCCAGAGAAGCTGTGGCTGCTCCTCCTTGGAAGTGTTCCAGGCCAGGTTGGACGAGGCTTTGAGCAACCTGGTCTAGTGGAAGGTGTCCCTGCTGCTGGCAGGGGGGTTGGAACTGGATGAGCTTTAAGGTCCCTTCCAACCCAAACCAGTCTATGATGATTCTATGATCTTCTACCATCAGATAATGTCTACTACATGACTTTTTTTTTTTTCCCATTCATAAATCTCTTCAGGCCATTCACATGAAAAGCAGGAGGAGGAAGGGTCTGCTAAGGTTCTCTAAAAATGGAACTTTATTACTGATGTAAGCAGTGTCTTTTGGTTGAATCAATGTCTGACTCAATAGCACTGTGGATTTACACCAGCTGAAGATGGGGGTGGCCAATCTCACACACCCTTGCTAAAATGGCATCACAGTAACCGAGAAAGCTGACAAATTGTGACAGAGGAGGAGATTTCACTCATCAGTTTAAAGAATTCTTTGGTTCCTCTTTGGTTTTGTTCAGACCTACCTACTTCCAGTGGCAGCTGAAAGAAAGGATGCCTCTGATAAATCCCCAAATCCCTGTTACTTCAACACAGGGCCAGGAATTCCCAGCGAACACATCTGAGGCTGCCACCCTGTTTCACATCAACCCATAAGAGATCAGACAGGCCATTACTGATATTTCAATTAAAAAAAAAAACAAGCACAGGAGAAAAAAAAAAAAAAGCATAATTAAGACTGTGGTTTTTCACCATGAAGAACATAT
>NW_010299541.1:0-3794 GCF_000700745.2 Antrostomus carolinensis | reverse complement strand
AGCAGGAATTCAAATGCTTAAGTCACACAGTATCATCTCAATTATCAATGACCTGTCTGATCCAGCCTTATTTCTACTGACTTCTCCTTCCTCTGCCACGTGTTCCAGATTGAAAGGCTTTCAACAAGCAGTGTGATATGCCTAACTTTCAGAATTGGAGCTGAAACCTGTGTGTTTCTGTTCTGCATGATCCCAAGCACAAAAAGCAACTTCCATGTTTCTGGGAAATGAATAGGATTTCCATGTAAATACAAATAAACAAATAAATAAATACAAATTTATATGTAAATATAAATAAATAAATATATAATACATTTATATATATAATTTTTTACTTAAAAATGCTTTTAGACACAGACAAAAGATATAGCAGACCAGTAACCACTTAGGATTGCCAGTGCTGTGCACTTGTAGCTGAACTGGCCTGAAATAACAAAGACAGATCCCAAGTCCTTCTGCTAGAGTGGCTTTACTTGAACCAAAAAAGAATCTCCTTTGAAATGAAGAGCAATAAACTGTAGATGGCTGGACATGCCACTGAGCCCTTCTGGTCTGTCTCAGGGAAGATAAATTCAGCACAGTTCATTACACTTCACAGATGAGGAACCTGAAATACAGGTGTTCTGGGATGTCCTTTCAGATGGACTCACAGATGATGATAAAAAAGGGGTTGTAACTGACCCACAAATAACTACGCTATCCCATCCCAATTATCGTGAGAGACAAAGCAACAAGTAACTCCCAGATGCAACAATCGCACTTAGAGTGATCCCAGACACCTCTTGGTGGAAAAGTCACCTGTAATCTACTACCATGACAAACAGAACATCCTGATTCTGTCCCTGCTGAGGTAAGTGAAAAAACTACCTGGACTTCAGTTGGGTGAGAACTGAGCTCTTAAAGGAAAAAGATATCCAGGGACAGGATTATCTTTTTTTTGGTTTACATTTGTACAGTATCGAGTCCAGATCCTGACAGAAATAAAGTCTTCGACGTTAACACACAGCTGTGGCACTACATGATGCTGCTCTGAAGTTCCTGCTGTTTCTCTCCTGGAGGTTCCCAGCACACAGCTCTGTAGGCAGAACAGAACCAGCCAGCACTCTGGACCAGTTAACACAAAGTCCAAACACTAAAGTTTAAATTCTGTAGGAGATGGTTTGCAGTAAGCTGTCTGACTTTGCACTGAAGTGGGTGAGAAGTGCTCACTCTCTTCTTCAGCAACATTTTGGAAACAGAAATTGCCAGGACAGTGACAACCAAATCAGGGATAATGGAAGCAACAAAGCACCCAAGAGCCAGAGCAAAGGTTTGCTTTTTGTTTTAAAGCCCTTTCTGTTAGCTGAGTCATACCAGACACAACCCCTGTGGAGATGAGCAGAAGTCCTAAAAGCACAAAGCAACATTCACAGTGTGATTAAACCACACCACTTTCCTTGTAATCCCTATCAGCTAATAAGATTTGAGGAAAAAACAACTAAATAGGCAGGAGTAGGGAAATAAAAGCCCAACCAGGTGGCCACTCTACTTAGAGCACAGCTATCTGTACTGATGGATCAACCAGTGATTCATAACGAGATGGGAAACCAGATTAGATAGATTAAAACTCTGTCATGATCCCAATCTGGAGGCCACTGTACACCGAGGAGTGACCCACCTGGCAGTTAACCTGAGTGGGTGCAGCCCTGTGCTGTGCTGAGCACACCCCTTGGATGCAGGAACAACTCAGCTGGTTCATTGAAACGAAGGAGCCTGTAGGAAGCTCACAGCGGTCACCAGCAATTAAACCACCTGCATGTCTTCATCTAAAAGCGTGCCAAGAAGTTGTCTTGTGAAATCCTTTTCATTTGACAGCAGAAATAATGAATAGAAATGCTTTATTATTTTTTAATTTTTATTTTTTTTAAAGACCAAAATGTAAGGTAACCTTCCCACAGACAGATCTGCCCAGCATGCTGCACCCACACTGGAGAGCTGTTCCATGCTGCACAGCTCGGGGTTCCCGGCATCTGAAGGGATGGAAGATTATTTATACTCTCCTCCTTTTCTTTATAATGTTTGCTCTAATAAATGGCATTTTAAGCAACACTGTACAGATTCTGAGTTTTTGCTGGGATCCTAACAAACCAGCACCTCCTGGTGCAAAACATTATTGAAGGATGGATATTTACCAAGTAGCAGTGCAAAGAAAGCCGTGATCGAGCTTGGCTTGCTCTAGGTTTCCTTGCAAAGTTGTTTTTTAATTATTACTATGATTACTAAATGATTAATATTTACACCACATATTCAAATTATTACTTTCTATTGAAATCCTTGTATAACAAATAATTGGTACCACCCTCTACATAGATATTTCCATACTGTGGCGTGCTATTCAGAGAAAGCTGAAGGGAACAGGGAGGTTTGTGTGTACAGCTGATTACCTGACCGCAGATGTCAGCTGCTCTATCTCCTGCCCCATCAGATTTTGACCCAGTCCATGTGTTTCAGATGAAATCACCTGTGTATCTCTGCATTTCCCCAGTAAGTTAAACTACCACCTCTTTGTTCTTGAGGATTAGCTGGGTTACACGATGACAGGTTTTTTCAAAGTGGAAATTAGTCTGGTAGAGAGGAAAGAAAAGCAGCTTCGGACAATACACGCTACATCTCACGTTGCTGTCAGAGATACCTGCAGTTATACTGGTCAAATGAAATCATTTAAATACTTAACAGGCTTTCTCAGAATGAAGCACAAACCAGTAACAGCTAGCAACAGCTGCAGCTGAATCCACATCATATTTAGCCCCACATCCAGGGGCTAAAATCAACTCTGGAACCCCCAAAAATCTTCCTACCTGACAGCCACCCAATGTCTTATTGACAGAGGGAGACAGCTAAGATCAGGGTGAGGTTTCCTTTTTGATGGTTCGTCTCATACAGCAAAAGAGGAGGCCTTGAAAATGCCTTTCTGGAACCACGCTGATGGTGCAACATCATGGCACGTTTCTTTCAGACAAAGAAAGTGACAGGCCCTTGCAGACCCTCTACAATAACTTAAGAGCACAACAGATGTTCTCCTGAGTCTGCAACTGTATGTACCCGACAGAGAAAACTGGAAAATGATTCATCTGATTCTGTGTACTAACCTTGACCAGCTGCATTTTCAGAAGGGAGACAGACCAGACATCCTGCTGCCCCACCTTCAGCATAAACACCCCCCACCCCACCCCACCCCGGGAATTTTCCTAGGAGCATCAAAAATGCCCTTTTCTCACTGAATCTCTCCTCAGGTGGGGAAAACGAACATATACCTGGAGCTTGCTCCATTTCCCCCCATTGACTGAGAAGAATTTCCAGGAATTTTCGATATGTATTCCCACCTACAGTACTTCCAGCCATGGAAAAGCCGTAGGACAAGTGCAAAGAACCACACGCTTCTCCTCGCAGACTGACAGGTTAAAGGCAAACCGAGAACACCTTTGGCGAGGGTGGGCAGCACGTTGCAGAGAGAAAAGCGGTATTTGCTGTTTTACAAACCAAGGGCGAAGAAGAAGCAGCAGCGGTGGGAGAGCCGGGGAGCGCCTCTCCCCCCCTCCACCGCGAACCCCGCCTAACAAAGCGCCGCTTCCCAAATCCACGTCCATTTTCCCACCCGCGGATGCCTCCCGATCCCGACCGAGCCCATTCACCGCCCAGCACCGGGCGATGCCAACCGTCCGTCCCCTTCCTTCTCCCCCGTCACCTTGCGCCGTGCAGCACTTTGTCCTCCACCCCTCGGTGATTTTCCCACGCTGGAAAATACCGTTTTCCAC
>NW_010299540.1:584-1263 GCF_000700745.2 Antrostomus carolinensis | reverse complement strand
GCCACCTCCTGCCCTGGGGATTCAGTGCCCACTGCCACCCCCTGCCCTGGTGACACGGTGCCCACTGCCACCCCCTGCCCTGGGGATTCATTGCCCATTGCCACCTCCTGCCCTGGTGACATGGTGACACGGTGACACGCTGCCCGCAGGCTGAGGTACATGGTGAAGCAGCTGGAGACGGGCGAGGTGAACGTGGAGGAACTGAAGAGGAACCTGGAATACGCCGCCTCGCTGCTGGAGGCCGTCTACATCGATGAGACAAGGTACAGGGTGACAAGGGGACACTGCCAGGTCACCGCAGGATGGACAAAGGTCTTGGGAAAGATCTTGAAGATCATCGAGTCCAACCATCAAGCTGGTGACGGGTGGTGTCCCTCGAGGGTTGGTGTTGAGGCTGTTTCATGTCTCGGTGACATGGACAGGGAGGCCACCCGCAGCGAGTTGGACGTTGACACCAAGCTGGGGGGTTTGGTTGACACCCTGGAGGGACAGATTGTCACCCAGAGGGACCTGGCCAGGCTTGAGAGCCCGTGTGAACCTCATGAAGTTCAACAAGGCCAAGGGCAAAGTCCTGCACCTGGGCTGGGACAACCCCAAGCACAGGCTGGGTGGAGAATGGCTGGAGAGCAGCCCTGAGGAGAAGGACTTGGGGGGCTGGGGGAGGGGAAGCTCAACATGA
>NW_010299540.1:0-552 GCF_000700745.2 Antrostomus carolinensis | reverse complement strand
TGAGCAACCTGGTCTAGTGGAAGGTGTCCCTGCTGCTGGCAGGGGGGTTGGGACTGGATGAGCTTGAAGGTCCCTTCCAACCCAAACCAGTCTGGGATTCGATGAACCCCACACTGCCAACTCCACCACCCAGCACCACGTCTGCACGTCTTTTAGATCCCTCCAGGGATGGTGACTCAACCACTACCCTGGTCCAGCTCTTGACAACCCTTTGGATGAAGGAATTTCTCCTCATATCCAACCTAAACCTCCCTTGGAGCAACTTGAGATCATTTCCTCTTGTTCCTTGGGAGATGAGACCAACCCCACCTCATACCACCTCCCTTGAGGTCACTGCAGGGAGCGAGAAGTTCTCCCCTGAGTCTCCTCCAGCCCAAACCACCCCAATTCCCTCAGCTGCTCCTCAGCAGCCTCATTCTCCAGTCAGGGGGGGTGATGCCCACCTTGATGCCACCTTCTCTGCTCTCCCCGTTCCTCAGGCAGATGCTGGACACGGAGGACGAGCTGCGGGAGATGGGCTCGGACGCGGCGGTGCCCTCGGAGGTGCGGGAC
>NW_010299539.1:0-2890 GCF_000700745.2 Antrostomus carolinensis | reverse complement strand
CTTTGCTGAAAGGGTTCTGAGGCATTGGAACCAATTCTGTGGTTCTATAATGCTGGGACCACAGAGGACACCACCACCCGCCAGGAGCATCCCTGGGACCTGCACTGGACCCTGCCCACCTTCACCATCCATCCCCTCTCCAAACATCCTAGCTGAGGGGCAGGGATGGAGACATGGGGCTGTGCACCTCCAGCGTGGGGTATCCCCACTGCCCCCTCCCCTGTCACCGTTGGCATCTGTGGTGGAGTGATGCCAAGGAGCATCCTGCGCCTTTTCTACGGGCTCCAAAAAATAATTGCATGGTACCAGTGATTTCCCTTTGTCCTCCAAAAATAACCCTTGTCCTCAGCAAGGCCGTCGTGCAGCCGTGGGTCTTGATGCCTAATTGCTAATTGCTGATGAACTGGACATTTTAGAGGCAGCTAATTGCCTCTTGACAGAGGGAGGAGCACAAGGGAGCGAGCGACGTCTGGGAGATGGGGGCTGCATTGTCTGCTACTAAGTACAGGCTCCAGATTGCATCCTTGGCCTAGAAAAAACCCCAAATTTTCCTAAAACCAGATGTCAAATGGTTTTTGGCACGAGTGAGCCAGCCCAGGGGGAAAGGCTGTGCTTAGCAGAGATGATAGGACAAGAGGAAATGGGCTCCAGTTGTGCCCAGGGCAGTTGAGATGGGATGTGAGGAAGAATTTCTTTGCTGCAAGGGTTCTGAGGCATTGGAAGGGGTTGCCCAGGGCAGTGGTGGAGTCCCCATCCCTGGAGGGACTGAAGAGTCGTGTAGACACAGTGCTGAGGGACATGGGTTAGTCGGGGACTGGTCAGTGTTGGGTTCATGGTTGGACTCGATGAGCTTAAAGGGCTTTTCCAATCCAGGCAGTTCTGGGGTTCTGTGACACATACCCCCAGCTCCACTTTTCAATGAACCCCCCTCCCTTTGAAGGTATTTCATGGCTTGGCCTCCATCGCTCCTTCATCTCACCACAGGAGAGGTCTCCAGAGGGGAAAGGTCCTCTGGTTCCCATCCCAGCATGTCCCCAGGCAGCCTTCCACCCGCGCTGGCCGTTCCCCTGGGATGCTCCCTGGTGCTGGCAGCTCTTCCATCGCTCTGCTTTGCTGTTTAACACATGGAAGCTCTCACAAAAAAAGGTTGCATTTGGGCCATGTCATCTCTAGTCCCTCCCCTTCCAGATCTTGTGTCTCCTGCCATCATTTCGTGGCAGCCTGAGATGGAAGACTTGGGGTTTGTAGGGTGACAATGTGGAAATGCCATTTTTATGGAGCTGACTGCAAAATGCACTTTAAAATAAATAAATAAATAAATAAAAAAGTGGGATGTTGCAGTAGTATCCTTATTTTTTCCTCTTAAATTTTGCCAGGTGCTTTCACTTTCACCTGCCATTAATGCAGCAACGTTGCTCCCCAGGTGGGTGCACCCTCCTTTTATCAACCCTTCAAAACAGACATGGCTGGACACACCCTTTGACATCACCCCAATCAAGCACCAATGACTAATTAGTGATAATTACAAAAATAGCCCATGCTGGTGGCTCTTTCAGGCCAGGGACCTTCTTCACCCTGAAATTACCATGGCTGCATCACTTGTATTTAATGACTGCCACCCTTTGCAGGATGCACCATTCCATGGGATCCCAAGGTGAGGATGTGGGTTTTGGGGGGACCATGCTGACCCCCAGCTCTGTGCCCCTTGCCCCGGCTCTGCCTGGGGATGCATTCATGTATTTTCAATGTCTGTGTGTGGTGTGGGGCTGTCGAGGTGCAGCCAGGAGCACACAGCTGGGCTGGCTGTGGAGGATTCAGGGTGGAGGCAGAGGAAAGGAAAAGGGTTTCTTACAAAAACCCAACCAGTGCTCTGCTGCCTCCAAAATTTTCCACCTGAAATCCTAAAATATGATGTCCTGGTGTTTAGCTGGGTTTGTTTTTAGTCGCTAGAACAGCGCTGGGGTTGGGTTCAGCTGGGATTTGTCAGGAGAGAAACGCTGAGAACATCCCCATGTTGCATTTGTGTCCCTGGCACTGAAGGACTTTGTGTTTGTCCGTCTGCAAGCGCAAGATCTCAGGGGGGAGGAATATTGCCATGGATCAGCTCCATGGGCATTGGGCTCTGCCAAGGGGCTGTTCCATCTCCTGTCCCCCATGGGCAGGAGATCCATGAGGGGCTCTTCCTCTCTTGCTCTCTCTGGCTTTGGCTCGGGCTCTGGCTCTCCCGGGATTGCGGTTTCGGGTCGGGATTGTGGCTCCTGCGGGATCGTGATCTGGGAACGGGCCGGGCTTGGTGGGTGGGTGGTGAGCAATGGCACTGGGGGTCACTCATTTCCATATTTTATTACTATTGTTACTATCATTACTATTTTAATGCAATTATTATTTAAAGTTTTATTTTATGTCAATGATTAAATGTTTCTTCTCTCTCCCTACGAGTCTCCTTGCCTGTGCCCCCCAGTGCTCTCCCCTATCCCCTGGGTGGGGGCAGTGAGTGAGCGGCTGGGTTTGGCTGCCAGCCCAGTGCCACCCAGTGCCACCACCACAATTGTTCCTGTGTTCTTACAGAGATTAAACAGAAAATATAAAATACTGAGAGATGGGTGTTCCCCGGAGCTGTGTCCCAGAGGGGCAGGAAGGGGCTTGGATGGAAACTTTGGGGCTGGGAAGGGTGTGAGGGGACTGAGGGTGCTGGGGAGGCTTCAGGTGTGAGAACTGGGGAGCTTGGGGGGCAGAAGAGGGGATCCACATGTGGGATGTTTGGAGCTGTGGTGGGTGAGAGAGGGCAGGGCTGAGTGTGGGGGTGGGCTGTGGGTGCAGGGATGGGTGTGTGGGTCTCAGGGTGTGTGATGGGGTGCAAGGGGGGTGTGGGGGCATGTGTGGGGTGCAG
>NW_010299538.1:624-868 GCF_000700745.2 Antrostomus carolinensis | reverse complement strand
TCCCCCGGTGATTAACGGTCACTTCCCCTCCCCCACCACCAAGGTTGCTCCGTGGAAGGTCCGTTGGATGCCACAACCTGGATGAAAATCACCAGGAACATCCAGGATTTAAGACTTTGCGGTCGGAGCGTCAAGAGGAGCCACCAGCGAGACACCGGGGTGGCACCCAACGGTGGCACAGCACCCCATGGTGGTGTCACAGCACCCAACGTTGGTGTCACGGCACCCCATGGTGGGGCCACTG
>NW_010299538.1:0-206 GCF_000700745.2 Antrostomus carolinensis | reverse complement strand
GTTGGTGTCTCATCACCCAGTGGTGGTGTCACGGCCCCCAACAGTGTCACAGCACCCAACAGTGTCACATCACCCAATGGTGGTGTCATGGCACCCAACAATGGTGTCATGGGTGGTGTCACATCACCCAGTGGTGGTGTCACATCACCCAATGTTGGTGTCACATCACCCAACAGTGTCACATCACCCAACGTTGGTGTCACATC
>NW_010299537.1:0-625 GCF_000700745.2 Antrostomus carolinensis | reverse complement strand
GGGGTTTTTTTTGTGAAAAATATCTTCTCAGAGAAAGTGCTTCTTTTGGAGCATTTATGGCATTCTTGGCAAAGGATTAATTTGTTCCCTCATGAGCACAGTCACCACTCTGAGTGCAACCAGTGTAAATCAGTGCAGCTCACAGCCTCTGGCTCTGCTGACATTTCTGACTTCAGCTGAAAGGCAGGCCTATGGCTTTTGACAGAAAGATCACTGCCAAGTTTAAGAGCTTCAGCCCTTGTTAAGACATTTATTACCAGGCATGAAAGGAGTGCAAACTGCCGTGCAAGCGCTCTGAAGTAAGCACGTCTGTCAGAGTTTTATTTCCCTCTCTGCCTGTCAGCCCTCTGCTGCCTTTGGAAGCAGTCAGGCTCGTGACTGTATGTCTGACTGTGTCAGCTGGGTTGGAAATAATTTGTCAGGATGATACTTTAACTGGCTTCATGGGATCCAGTCGTCTGAGAGTCCTCACCCCCGAGGATTCCCACAGGTGGGTATGCAATCCTTGCATGGTGATGTCCAAGGGGTTCGGCCTTCATCTCACAGCACAATTCCTGGCAGCCCAAAACAGTGTAACCAAAACAGTGAAAAAAACAGAGTATTAGAGTCAGAGAAGCCAGGCCAT
>NW_010299536.1:0-222 GCF_000700745.2 Antrostomus carolinensis | reverse complement strand
TCCCTGTCCTAGCTGTGTCACCGCGGAGGGTGCCAGGATGCTGCCGGTCTCACCGTACCTGCCCGCCCACGCCGGGCTGGCTGCAGGAGCTCGCTCCATCTCTCCAGCGGTGCCTTTGTCCGGGTGAAGCGGGCAGGGAGCCCAGCTCTGCCCTGGGCTTCTGAGCACAGCTGAGCCCGGCGCTGCAGGTACACGTTGGTGGGGACAGCCAGCAGCACAGCC
>NW_010299535.1:11898-13641 GCF_000700745.2 Antrostomus carolinensis | reverse complement strand
TGAGACAAGTCCATCGTGCAGTTCCTCACAGCTTTCTATGTAGAAATCTTTTCGTAACTGACATGTGCAAAAGACACATGCAAAAATTACCAGTATGGATAGGAAGGAAACAGGTGAATGTTGAAATACTCTTCACTTAACCTTGCTTTGTTGTTCCCCACTAACCTGTAAACAGATCTTTCTGCCTTTCACCTTCTAAAGGAGTTTCTAAATCAGGCTTACATTTCCTTCACTTGTCTTGGAGATTTTTCTAACAGCATCAAATAGCTGTTTGCCAGATCTCAACAGCAACAGGGCGGAGACCTGTCATCACCCACAGGAAAACTAGGAATTGTGTCTAGCCATAAAATAAAGTGAGCACTTTCTTCACATAATACACTAGTTCTTGGCAGAGCTAATTTTTCAAATAGACAATATAGAAAGAAGAGTATTTCACGAATTCTGTTGTTACAATAACACTGTCCCCTGTATACCAGGTATATGAGTTTTTGGAAGTAAACTCTATTGCAAGTCTTATACAAGGGGGGAGGAGAATATTACACCACTTCCTACTTCAGTGGGGATGAGTAGAGGCAGAAAGGAAGACAGGGAATTCCTTTTCCTCCCTCCTTCTCTCCTTCCCTCTGCCTTCTTCAACTTCTTCCCTTCTACCTTCCCTCCCCTTCCAGCAAGACACCTGTCTAGTGTTGTTTCTCTGTATACTGTGACTCCTTCATTTTAAAATACTGCAACACAGTTAAGAAAATACATTTTAAAATAACATATAATGCCTAGCTCAATTAGTTGTTAGGATAATATTGATATTGCTAGAAAAATAATTTTTAATTACAAGGAACATGAAATGTGAAAAACTTATCTGTTGGTAGCACTGTTAAGTTAGGTGGTTGCTTTGGTGGTCCCTGTGATGTAGCCCATATTTTGGAGAAAATCTGAGAGCATGACATCATATTCTTTACAGTATTTATCTGTATCCACCTCTTGACCTGTTGTAATGACCTAGGCTTTACTCTTCAGGCCCTTTGAGAATTGCTTTAGGGTAGTTGTTTCTGAGATCTTCTGTGAGCTCCACTATTCCACATGTAGTGATGGCTCACAGACTAGACTTGCCAGGAAAGCAGAGGACTGTTCTAAGGCAGGCAATTCTCTCACTTAGGCTTGAACTGAAGACAAGCTTTGCCTTTCAGGCATAAAGCATATTGTTACACAACAATTTCTTCAGTAAGAGCGTGGTCACTAAGGAATAAGTAGCTAGCTGTTTTCATGAAAATCAAATGGAAATTAAATTTAAAAAACCAGTGCAGCTCTTCAAATAAAGGAGAGTACAGTCCTTATGGGGAGAAATAAGGCTACTCTTTAATGTCATATATGATTTTTAAACAAACATTATCATAGGTTGTTAACATTATAATAGTGTCTCAGATCTTCTGGGAGTCCCGCTGTATTTTACAGACTATTTCTCAATCACAGCTGCAATGCAGTGGGTGGAACTTTACAGCTTTCTGCATCCAAAAAGGTACACAGAAGCTTTCAGCAGAATGCTGTGTGCAAGAAGGACAAAAAAAAAAACCCCAAGCTAGCAATCAAATTGGAAGCTGGCAAGGAAATATGGAGAGGGAAGGGAATAAAATATGCTTTTTAATTTCTAAATAGTAAGATGTAGTTTCATTTCTCCTCTACAAGATAGCAGCATGTCAGCATGACATGCAAGTTTCATTTCAGCATACTAGCCAGAGGATCTTCAAG
>NW_010299535.1:0-11875 GCF_000700745.2 Antrostomus carolinensis | reverse complement strand
AAAGAGATAAAAGGAGACTGGAGGAGGGGAATTTGGCATATTGTTAATCCAGAAAAAAGTTTGGGAGAATAGTGCATGTTGGAAAGTACCTCCCTCCCGTTCCAGGATAACATGGATAAACACCAGATGCAACACAGAGGAGGGAAACTAATGCCTAGAGGGAATGGTGTCACTTGATACTTGCAGGGGGTAACTGGTCCAGAAAGGAGAGAGCAGGGAGGAATAAGACACAATACTATATATGAGAGAAGCTGTTAGAGTTTGGGTCTAGCATTTGTTGAGAAGACTTGCTAGGGCATAGAGATAAGGAAGGATCTCATGCCTCTGGTAGGGAAGATTATCATAAGAAAGGGTGTGCCTCCAGACTTGGCATAGGAAATGTCCCCTAATACAGAAATGGGTGCTGATGTTTTTGTCCAGGCTTAGCCTGGTTTGAATGATGAGATCACTGACAACAAACTCAACTTCTGAAGGACAAAAAGATACCCAAATTTTGTGACTGATTGGGATTCTGCTCTTTCAATTGTGGCAGGCTGCAATGCTGAACCACTTTGTGATGTGGGCAGCCCAAGAAGTGGAATGTTAAAAAGCAGATATCCATAAAATCCCAAAGCCGGGTCATCTTTTCCCCTCACGCTCCCAAGGCTGCATGCAAAGCTAAGGGCAAGACATCAGGATTGCACTGGGAATTGTGAGGTGGCTATGCTATCTATGCCAGATGTAGCATGTTAGCCTGGGTTGAATAGATCTCTACTGGTCATCATTTGACCTCTTTCTATAAAAAAAAACAGATGTTGCAGCTCTCATGTTAACAGGATCAAAATTTTATGTGAGCCTCCTTACCTGCCATTCTAAACTTAGCTCAGCAATGGTCCAAAGGAACCATAAACTGCCAGGTGCTATAATCTCAGTAATTTAAAGCCTTTTTAAAATATTGTCTTTACATAAGATTTTTATCAGTTTTCTGTTTCTTCTAAATGTTTTTTCTAGCATTTACTACCATAGAAGTAGTACTAGCAGTAATAATATTTGTATTATACTAGTGCCCAGAAACTCCAGCGGGGCTTGAGATATGTGTAAATAGCAAAAAAAAACCCCACATGATCTTTGCTCTGAGGAATTTAAATGTTGAATCTTGTGGTGGTTAGACTATGTTTCATTCATTCTCCTAATTCAAAATCCTTAATAATGAGTAAAGGAGTTATCCTGTAATTACAACAGGATTCCTGTAGTGCTCCACTCCCTCTTTCAACTCTTTTTCTCCTGTGCATTTATTGCGTACAGTTGAATTACATTGCTTTTTCACTCCATCCCAAGAACAGGTAGGATTCTCTTCCTCCAAATAATCAGACTGACACAGAAGAGTTTTGGTTTTGGGGGTTTTTTTCTGTGTAAAATCTCTTTTCTCTGAGTGGTGGATGAAAAAAGTTCTCACACTTAAACAGCATTTTTAAGTTCTTTCCTACCCCTATGACTCACTACTGTATCTTGTTATACTTTGAATATTTTGTTTTACTCCCTTTGACAAGTTATTGTCTTTGAATATTATCTTATTTTCCTATGGAAGGATGGCTAGGTATGATGCACTCTAAAAACAGCAACTCTGTAACAAAATATTATTTTACACAAGATCTTTATGTAGGTTTTTAATGTGGGAAGCCAGGCTGTGGTGTATAAGCCTATCAGGCTCTCACAGAGGATTAGAATGGCTGTCACACTAGAGTGGAAAAAATTGCTGAACTATGTCAACGTGAACAGTACATCAGTCCTCATACCTCCTAAATTGCCACATAATCAATGTTCTCCTGGTCTGCTTTTCCTTTTCTGATGGCCATTTAAGGCAGCACTGTCTGCTCAGCTAAGATGTCTGCTGCTTTCCTTTGGTGACTTTAACAATGTGCATCAGGATTATTTTCTCTGGATAATTGAACTCTTATCTTACTGTATCTGCTTTTAGTGAATGTGTGAGTGGCACAATTTTTCTGCATGTCCCATCAGTATTTGTGACTGACGGAAGGACAAGAATGAGGCAGGATAAAAATGAAATTTCACAGACCTATAATGAGTACAGGAGTGTTCAAGAAAGGGAGAAGAATCCCTGTCATTTCATTTCATTTTTCTTGCTGTTTTGAAGAGGTAGCAGAGGTGAATGATGCTGGTGGGCAAATATCCACCCAAGTGCATCCAGATGCAGGAATTTCTTGCACTAAAATATGTCCATTGAAACAGTGACCAAGTATAATCAAACTGAAGGTAGGGCTACCATCAGTTAACAAAGGGATTGAAAGATGAGAAGGAACAAGTATTAAGGATGGAGGGCAACACAGAAGCAAAGAGCAGCTCTGAGGTGAGGCTCTGAACAAAGCAGCAAAGTTGACTGGATTATTGAGGTGTTTATTTTGGAAATAAACTCTATAGTTAAATTTAAAAACAAGGAAGGAAGATGTATTCAAGATCGGTCACACCTCAGCAAACATATGTATGCTGTTAATGCTAATGACATAACTGTTGGGCTGAAAAGGTTGGGCTCAGTGTCCTGGTGAGCTTGATAAACTGGTTTGGACAAACAGGCAAATCCTGAGAACGAGCCAGAGCAGAGGAACTTCAGCTGGGTGAAGATAATCTTTTACTAAGGAATTGCTCAGAGAAATCTGACAAATAAATTTAAGCAGGGTGTTTGTAGATAGAGTAAAACCAACATGGTATTAGTTTATTGTCTTCCTGGAAATACTTTGGTTTTGATTTTATAAATGGACCACATTTGAACAACATTGAACAATAAGACTGTCAAATTGCCATGTTCGCCTCTTTCATATCTCCCAATAACAGCTGTAAAGAGTAGAACCCAACAGGTGTGCTAGTGAAGCGCAGTGGAGAGATGCTGCGCTCTAACTTTAAGCTGTATGAGAACTGCACTATTCCAGCATCAGGAAAGGCACAAGGCTGGAAAACAGAGAGGTTTTCATAGCGAGACCAGCCAAAGGAGGGAGTAAAAGCTACACCTATAGCAGATGAACTAAACAGATCAGTTCTATAGCCATTACATTTTAAAGGTAACCATGGACTTAAATTTCCTTTGAATGCCCATCCAAAGATCAGCATGCCCTTGGTGGTACCTTGCAGCAGGATTTGTTTCTGAAAACACTCTTAATCCCTAGTGAGCTTGATTTGATTCTGAGTTAAATATAAAGGGTCTTAGGATCATACAAAATACTTTGGCTGTTGAATAAAATTAGGATTCTCTGCACTATTACAGATGGATATATTTTTCTGTTTTTTCATTTCTTTTTATTTATTTATTTATTTATTTTACTGGTGTGTAGGTCATAGGTAGACTTTCCAACGCCATTTAATTCAATGGCTTTCTCTAATCCTACAGGTAATTTCCAAGCCAAGTAAAGTATTTCTGCACGTGTGCACTAAGTGATTTCTTTTTTTTTTTTTTTTTTAAGTTTCTCTCTGAAATATGTGTGGATAGACTATAGTCATAGCTTTCTTTATTACAAATGTTTTTCGACAGCAAGAGTCTGAAGGAAGTATGACTGGACAACACTTTGTCTTGTTAGGCATGTACAAATTTGTTTGGTTGCTATGACAAATGCTCCAAAGCCACATGTGATGCTGAGCTCTCATAGTACAAATGATCGAGAGCAAGGCTGAATAAAATAAAGGAAGTGTTTATTGGTCTTCAGTGTCTTTCCAAAGCAGCCTATCCTCACTTTGCCTGTTTTCTCCATCCTCTAAGATTTCTTCATCTGACCACTGTGGAACAAAATTGGAAAATGTCTACTGCGTAATACAGAAGGAGCCAATATAAATTTAAGTTAATGCATAAAACCAGGCATGCTGTCCTTTCTCTCCCCACAACCTGCTGTTTTTTCTTTCCAGCACTGCTGGAAGAAGAATATTTCTTGTTTGTCCAAGACACTTTTAGTGCCATTCTCATTTCAAAATACTGAGTGTATCTTTTCTAATAGTCAAGTGCGTCAACTTGTACAGACAGTTAAACATTTTCTTATGCTATAAGAAATTTTAGAAAAAGATTGAGCATCAATTTACATATTTACATTCTCAATAAAAACAAGGCTGTTATATTAATAGAAGCTGGAGAAAAAATCCAGTAGCTTCATTTAGAAAGAAGGTGGCCCATGACTTCAAATGAAAATAAGTTGAGGAAAACTGGCTTTTGAGGCATAGTATGCAGTAGAAATCCTTCACAGTGAGCAGATATTCATAGCATTTGTGTGTAAAAAGCATGGTGCTAAGGAAAACAAACCAAAAACCCAGCAAGTCATCAGGTCTGTAGGGTTCAAATATTCCAAAACTTGCAAACCAAGTTGGCAGTTGCCGCTCATAAAGTAATTCAAGAGTGGAATATCATATGGTGTTAACTATCAGGACTGAACTCTTTGCTAGCAATGTGTGTGGGAAGCCTGCACAGAGCCTGCTTGCAATGTGCCTAACAACCAAAATTGTTTTGCATTACATTCACCCTCAAATTGAAAATATATGCAATATTTTTTCTAGTATAGTTTTTGGCATAGTTCACACCTCTAACACTTTGAACAATTTAAGCAAGCCTGGGGATCTTATCAAGGGCAGTAAATTAGAACATTTTGTTTGCAGAAAAAGGATTTGCTGTACTCTGCTGCAAAAGCCAAGCCAAAGTTGAACTACGTCCTTTAAAAAACAAAATAAAACCTTTTCATAAGATAAACTGTCTCCCTCTAGAAAACAGTTAAATAATGACCTTATTGACTGCAGCTGAACAAACTTGTCATATAAAAATGTGTAATTTTCAATGCATTTGGATTAAGGTTTTTTTCCCCCATTTTATTACATTATATAAATATATTTCTAGAATGTACACATACCTTCACTGGTGTTTGAAAAAAAACAAACATAAATCTTGGAAACATAATTATTTCAAGTTTTTCAGAAGTTTACTTTTACAAAATTCTGAAGTACATATGAACATTTCTGTCCTTTTAAAATAATATATATATGGAGGTATGGACTATGTTTTAGGCTGTGAAAATAAAGATATTTGCATGACTAAAACCTTACAGTTTGGGTGGACATGGCCACTTGAAACTATCAGCAACAAGCACCGCAAGCTACAAAAATCCTCACTGAGGCTTTCAAAACAAGGAAATTAAGTTCAACTTACTTCTGACTAGAATACACTGAGGCCCTGTGGCACTATCACAGAAATAGCTTTTTTTTCTCCTCTACTTTTTTGTCCAAACTCTTGTCTATCTCTTTTTCTCTCTGCTGCAATATATATTTCCATCATTCTTTGATGTGTTGATTTTTATGAAGCCCTTGTGAGACAGAGAAATACTTTTATAATTTCATTATAAGGGAACAGAAGCATTGTAGAGCCAGGCTACTTGCTGAGTTTTTACAATGTTTTGTAGTAGATCAGCAAGTTCACTAAACATCAACTAAATCCCCAGTAGAGTAAGTGAAACATTGCACCATTTAGGGTAATTTAAGAAAAAAGGTCCTTGGTTTGGTTTTTGGTTTTTTTTTTTTCAGGAATACATAAAACTTTCTAATTCAAAACCTTGTTTGGCAAAAGATTTTGAGGAAAAAGAAAGAAACAAACTATCAAAAAAATTTTTAAAACCCCCACAACTAAAAACTATAGCTCAAACATAAATTACCACTTTTGTAGTATAAATTGGTCATCCATAATGTTACAATTCAGAGCAAAAGCTGGGCCAGCAGAATCTTGAGTGGATCCCAAAGCAGATCAAATTGTCAGCATTTGTTCCTGGCAAAGAGGTCTTCTCAAGTGGAAGCAGACACTCAACAGAAGATGTAGTCCTTAATATTTTTATCCTGACCTAAGGCTTTGTTAAGCTTACATTCCATGAAAGGAAAAGTTAAGTAATGTAAGAGGAAAAGGCCAGTATGTTCTGGCTTTTTGTTCCATTTAAGAAAATATCATCCACAGAGTTTAGTTTCTATCTCTCCTTCATGTGATTCTAGACACTAATATAAAGATTTCTACTTTCTGCACTTTCTTTCTGTTAAACAGATATCTGGGGATATCCAGCAGCAGAAATTGAAGGGGATGGTGCTCTTGGTAGCACCCAGAAAAGGCCTCCATCTTCTGCAGGTGTTGCTTCCTCTTTTAAATTAAGCTCAATCAGAAGAAGCAAATTACATTTCTCTCCAATAATATGGAAATGAGGATAAATATCTCTAATATATTTGGATTTATTAGACTGTATTTGATTTATTTGGTTGAACATTCCACATAGAATATCCAGCAGGACATCACACAGCTCAAAACTGTGGTACTTCCTCCTGAAACTAGTTTATACTACCACCATTCAGCCACAGGGAAACCTAGGCAGAATGAGAAAAGAAAAACGGAGAAATTTCTGATCTGTCTTTGCATGTTTCAAACAGGAGTATTACAGAGAAAAAGATAACTCATACATTCTTGTTTAGTTGTTCTTTTTCTATGTTTTCAGACATTTGCATAACATTGTTTATCTTTATGTTTTCACTATGATTAAATGTGTTAATTAAAAAAGAAGTTTAAAGTGCATAGTAAGAAGTAACAGACATTTGGAAACTGCTGGAGTCAGTATCTATCATTAAACTGATGTGTTTTGAGATTTAGAATCGTTTGATTCATTTGTTGTAAATGGCTTGTTTAGACAAGACAGCAGCAACTTGGAGAAGTACCCAAGATAGCCTGATGTGACATAGCTTGAAGACCAGTGGTAGCTCAGCTGTGGCACTGCAGTGCTCTGCATGGGCTAATTTATCTTGTTCTTGGCTGCTTTTTTCCTTTGCCATCTTCTGCAATGATCCAGATTTTGTTTTAATGTTCTTGTTAATCATAATTATTCACCAAATAATTTATGCAAACAAATTTCAGCTTTTGGATAGCTTTTTCTGTGCTCACTTACATGAAATATGGTATCACTCACTGAGTCATGTTATTGTTTTTGTCCTCTGAGTCAATACTTGACATGACATTGCTACAGGAAGCCTTAATAAATAATGAATAACAAGACAAAATGCAACTAATGCTTATTTTGTGTAAACTTCAGAATTTGTTTTGGGACTCTCAACTCTTCTATGAATAAACTAGCAAGCCTCTGAATAGCACTACACTACTGATAAATAATAAATACTAAATAAATAACAACAAAATATTCTGTTTCAGTGAAACCATGTCACATTGAATGGTAAAAATCTCACTGATTTCACTGAGGTTAGGTTATTAGTGTTCGTAAAGCATTCACTAATTTTTTTTGTACCATTCTTCCAATTTATTGACATAATGATTCACTGGATTTTTATGGTTTGATGGTATGGCATGATGACGTTAGCTGTAATATTTATATTTTCAATGATAATTAAGAACATGCTAAGAATCCTTATTTTTAAAAAAAAAATATTGTTAATAATATATAGGACTAGATCTCCTAAAATGCAATCTGGAGGTGTTGCTTTGTAGGATTGTTTGCTTGCTTAACTATCTTTTATTAACAACAATGAAAAAATCTCAATGTAAAGAAAGATCTAACCTGAGACTCTCTCTCAAAACCCCAGCAAAACCCTATGAGGAATGCTCAGTTGTTTTGTTATCTGTTATTGCGGATATAGGATTAACACAGCTATGCATTTTAAAAGGTTCCCATTTGAGCTGTAAAATCACAAGCCAAAGTGAGAACTTTTTTTTAAGAAATATAAGACAAATTACCAAAAGCCTGTAAAATCACAAGCCAAAGTGAGAACTTTTAAGAAATATAAGACAAATTACCAAAAGGCCTTAACTAACATTTAAGCTAAATCAAAACAACGGGGCTTTTCTATCAGGAGAGCAAAGCCAAGGATGGAAGAATGTCCTATGTTGAAGAGTGGCATGTCAAGTTCTGCTTTGGAGTCCAACTCAGTCCTCTTGAATACTGTAAATGCTGACAATTCTGCCTCTTTCCATCATGTAGTTTGGGGACAGCTGAGATGGGACTTCACTCCCTCTGCAGCAACAAACATTTCATATAAAGACAACAAGCAATATGTCCTTGCTCCCTAGCATCAGGAGATGGTTTTTTCTTTGAGTGTGGTGTCTTCACATCGTTAGTGAAGTCAGAAAAGCCCAGTGATATCTGTATCATCACAGACTTTCAGGTGAAAATCCAGAAGATGTGGCTATCTGGTGAAGCATAATCCAGAGGATGTCTGAATAGTCAGGATTCTAAATAAGATGACTCAGTAGCAGGTACTTGTGTTCAGGAGGTGTTCTGCCCACCTGTCCACAAACTGAGAGGCTTACACATAGTGGAAGAGATTTCTGGAGGTACCGATATGTCTCTGAATGTCTAAGTCAGTGATCTTCATTAAATAGATACATGAAATTTCCTTATGTTTTGTTAGTTTGTGGGAGTTGAAACTAACCAAGCTTAGAAAACCACAGAATATGGCAAAATATAATTTTTTTCTCAATGGTAAATACAGTTCATATAGTTGCATTTTTTTAATTATGGAAAAACACCTGTAAATATCATATGTGACATGAGTGGTTTTCTGTACTCTGAGTATTAGGTTACAGTGACCAAATTAAATGCTTGGCTGAATGACAATGGCAGTCTGATTCCTGGTGTAAACAGAAGCAGCCCAATTTCTGTATAGTAAACAGCAGTTAGAGCTGGATTCTGGCTCGCTCTTTCTGTTCCTTATTCACGGATCCTACTTTCCAGGAAAACACTTTTGTGCTCAAGCTATGGAGTAGCTTGGTACTCCTTCTGAATGCAAAAATTACATGTCTGTCAGGGAAGTGGCCCATGTCAAAGCCTGACTCCAGCCTTGTAGTCTGAGCACACAGCTGGCAAGGAAAGAGTCCTGGGATCCTCATCCCTCCTCGAGTATGTGGAAGACCATCACAGTCATCCTAAGTTTTTAATTTAATTCAGTGCTAAACTGAGGCATGTTCTGAGCATAGTCAGCAAATTGAACTCTTCAGGAAATTGGGGCAGAGAGATGCCTGGATTTTTTTGGATCTACAAGAGACTTTTGCCTGAAATCCTTAGCACCTAAGGCATTTTTTCTGTCTTGCTCCTCTGGACAACTCTCTTAGTCACTTGGTTTAGTTTCAGGTACTCCTGAAAGAAGCAGGGAGTTGGACTCAATGATTCTCATGGGTCCCTTCCAATTCAAGATATTCTATGATTCTATGACTTCAGTTGCTGAAAATGGCATTTTACGTCCTCAACTCACTGCAGATCTGTCCTAATGTGTAACTTTATAATACAACAGTAGGTTCTCCTATCTAAGATTGCAACGTACTTAACATGTTGGCTTGACAATAGGTCAAGAAGACATGACTTCTGTAAGAAGCTTGGGAAAAGGGTAGAAAACTGATGAAGTCCTTAGGCAACTTGGCTTCAGCACAACTTATTGTCAAATAAGCAAGAAGTTAAATCATTATTAGTGTAATACAGTAAAAAATAAGCAAGGAAGTTATAATAAGCCCACAAATATTCTTAAACAAAAAGTGTTTGGAAAGCATTTGGAAAGTCTCTGATGTTACAAGTTAATTAGTCATTGCTTATTAAAATATGCAAATTAAATGTTAAAATAATTATTTTAAATCACGTTAGGAACAGAAGGGGAAGCTACAGACCATATTTCATCTGCAAAGCCTCTCCAATGGATGAAAAATACTGCAGCAAGGCTTACTCACTGTCTAAAAATGAGTTTGAGAGAAACAGACTGACAAGTATGTGAAATTAAAATCTTCTCAAGTTAACTTGAGGCAGATCTACCAGATCAGTCTAGACCAAAACAAGGGTAGCATTAGTCTTCTTCTCTCCAGCTCTGTAGACATCACTGCAGCAAGCCTGGCTCCTGCCAAGCCTGTGGTACAGAAATGACACTCGGAGCTTCAAAATGTTCCCTTACTGGTTCAAATCAAAAGTGCCTCAGGAGCTGCTGTGACATTTAGAGTGAAGCCTCTTGCCTGTGCAAAAGTTTGGCTGCACAAGCTGTGACTCAAGCATTACCAGTTTTTAATGGTATAGCTTGCATTTTGCTCCAGGCACCTGAAAAAACATTGAAGCTCACACTGTCCAGGTCAAACCTGTAAGTCTGGAAAGTCTTTTTCACCTGTTAGCAACAGTGATGGTAGAAATACTTTTCAGCGGGGAAAATATCTGGCAAGAAATAATTTTAATGAGGTAGTTTGAAAACAGTACTACTGCTTTTGAAGGCTTTGATCTACTCCTCTTATTAGGTTACTAATACAATAATTGAGGACAAAGGAAAAGTTGTGACTGATTAAATGTGATAAATATAATTTGCTATAAATTGTGAATCCACATCATTTAAACTTTTAGAGTTTTATTAGGTAACCCAGTTTATTCCCGTTTTCACTGCAGAATTATCTTAATTCTCATGGGTTTTAGTGCTTTGTCCATCCACTTTTCTTAAGTATGCAATGACGTACTATGAAGTGGATAGAAAGAGGGCTCCAGAGTAAAATAAAAGAGGTTTATCATGATGTTCAGCACACACCTGTCTTTCTTTAAATGTAGGCTTTATTTTCTCCTTTTATCATTGAACAATTCCTCCTGTGGACAGCCTCTGTGCCCTTCTATTGCTCTTATTAAATAATGCTTACAAAGAGTTGGCACCCAGTCTTACTATCTGCCCTAAGTCCCGTATCTTCTTTGATATCTTTGCCTATAGTTTCTAAGTTCTTGTCATAACAGACTTCATAGTTTTCTCAAAGTCTAGAAAGCTTTTGATTGCAGCAATATAAATCCAGGATAACTTCACTGACTTTATGTGTAGTTTAAATTCTTACCCAAGAGCAGGCTGACCTGATGTTTGCAACTGTCAGGAGGACTGATGGGATCAAAGAGATGCATTAGGTACTGCACAGCTTTCCTTCTTATCCTGTTATGTGTGCCATGAAATTTCAGGAGGAGGGTTGTCATTTGCATTCATCCTTTGCATTTAAAAGCTGTATGATTTCTTTCCAAAGGGTGGATATGGGCTGTAGACACATGCACACATGTTTTCATGTTTGGAAATTTGATGGCTGGATTTGTAATTTGACTAGTGTTTTTGTATTGGAGCAAACTTGGAAAGAGAGAAAAGTATTTGCTTGGTTTTTAGAGCAAAAACATTCAATGACTTTGTCCAGTTATATCCTGTGTTAACCTAAGTCTTCCTTTAGCTTTTTGTACTGAAACACATGCTTTTCTGTCTGTCTCACCCCAGAGCCCAGTGACATCAGTAGAATTGTTCTGGATTTACAGCAGTCTAACTGAGAACAGAAATTGGATCTGTATCTAGTTCATTCAGTATTTCATTATAACAGCTTTCCAAGTTCATAAATAATAACTGTTCTTCAAATCCTCTTTCACTAATCCTCACCACTCTGTTTATTGAAGTATCCAGAACTACACTTAAAGCAAAATTAATGGGTGGAATATTTCTAAGTTTAAATGCAACTGAATGAACTAAACTGGGTGGAATTATTCATATCGTAGAATGGTAATGGTTGGAAGGGACCTTAAAGATCACCTAGTTCCAACCCTCCTGCATGAGCAGGGACACCTTCCACTAGGACAGGTTGCTCAAAGACTCATCCAACCTGGCCTTAAATACTTCCATGGAGGGAGGGAACATCCACAACTTCCTTGGGAAACCTGTTCCAGTGTCTCACCACCCTCACAGTAAAGAATTTCTTCCTCATATCTCATCTAAATCTACCCTCTTCCACTTTAAAGCCATTTCCCTTGTTATATCACTACCTGCCTCTCTAAAAAGTCCTTCCCCAGCCTTCCTGTAGGACCCTTCAGGAACTAGATCACAATAAGGTCTCCCCAGAGCCTTCTCT
>NW_010299534.1:1189-5801 GCF_000700745.2 Antrostomus carolinensis | reverse complement strand
CCTCCCCCAGCACCCCAAGTCCTTCTCTTCATTTAGATGGATATTGTTTTCTGGGATCTCACATCTGCAGGGATCTGGGGCCGTATCTGCCGCGCTGCCTGTGCCGGCGGAGGTCCGGGGTCTCCTTTGGGTCCCTGTTCTGGCATCATTTAGACAGACTAGTGATCTGGATTTTCACTGTCTCTCTTTCCTGCAGCAGTTAGAAGATGGGCTCTGGGGAGTGTGGTGAGGTTGACCTGTTTTCTGGGTGACACGAACCTTGTGTGCCCAGGACGAGGGGCCGGTGAGGGGCTGGACCCCCCAGCACGGTGGTGGCACAGGGCAGGGTTTGGCATCTACTCATGTCCTGGTACAACAGCTCCTCCTGCCCTTCCTTTCTCCTTCTCCCTGCCTCTGTCTCCTGCTTCCCTCTCCCGATTCCTCCCTCACAAGATTTCTGGAGTGGTCTTTGCTCTTGTTCAAATGGTGTTTAACACGTTGGAATTCTTACTCCAGCCTGGGGGGGTGGGGGGGTGTGATGTGTTACCAGAACACAAGCTATAAAAATATGAAGAAATATAAGGAAGGAAACCTGAATGCATATCCTCCGAGTTGTTAGGTTTGTCTGAAGCACTTTGAGCCTCAGCTACACATAAAAACATCAATATTTAACAAAACCAGTGTGATGAAGGGGAGCTGCAACCTCAAGTTTAACTATTGATTAACTTGATAGGGGAAAAAATATATATTTATATAAATTTCTGGATTTATATCTGTGTCCGAGCACTGCAGTTGGGAACTCCTGTACTCACCATTCGAAGATGCAGGGTTTTATTGGAAGTCAATCCTTTGCTACAAAATAAATCTCTCTAGCTTGAGTAGTGATTGGTTTTGGACTTGGAACTTGCAGTGAAATCTTTTGAGGTACGAGGAGAGCGTGGACTCGGGGGTGTCTGTTGAAAGCTCGAGGCAGTGATGTTGCAAGGTGGGAACACAAAGGGATGGTTATTTCTTCACCTCGCCTGCCAATTTAAATATTATCCTTGCTTCGTTAATGTCATGTTCTGTGAGTTCATTTATTTCGTGGTGCTGCAGTTTGCGTCACCCACCACGATTCCAAAATCGACATTTCTCCTCTGTTCCTTTGCCAGAACCTCTGATTTCATCTGCTGCAGCCAGTAAGTTGCTTTTACCAGTTGCCTTTAGAAAAAGTCTTCTCGTTTGAAGTCAGAAGATCAGCATGAAAGATGGGAGGGGTTGAGATACAGGCAGCTAATTGAGATGCCCTTGACCTGGCTGCTCTGTGGTGCTGGTCAACCTCCCGGTGCTGTGGAAACAGAATCACTGCAGGTTTCACCCACCCTCTTAGTGTGCTGAGAACCTCCAAGTCCTCCTGTAGCCACGAGGAGGGACACGACCTGGCTTCTCAGAACACACCTTCCCTCTGGTCATTCTTACAGCCATGACTTACAGCCATTACTGGGGCTCTTCAGCCTGGAGAAGAGAAGGCTCTGGGGAGATCTTATAGCGGCCTCCCAGCACCAGAAGGGGCTCCAGGAAGGCTGGGGAGGGACTTTTCATAAGGGCAGTTAATGACAGAACAAGGGGAAATGGGTTTAAGCTGAAAGAGGGGAGGTTTAGATGAGATATTAGGAAGAAGTTCTTCACTGTGAGGGTGGTGAGACAGTGTCCCAGGTTGGGCAGAGAAGCTGTGGCTGCTCCTCCCTGGAAGTGTTTGTGGCCAGGTTGGATGAGGCTTTGAGCAACCTGGTCTAGTGGAAGGTGTCCCTGCTGCTGGCAGGGGGGTTGGGACTGGAGGAGCTTTAAGGTCCCTTCCAACCCAAACCATTCTATGATTCTATGACTTTCCCACTGATCTGAAAATTTCCCACAGTCGTGAAATACAATGACCTGCTCTGTTGTTCTGGTTTCACAATCAAGTGCTCTTTATAGGAGTCTTGGTCTCCAGGACCAGAAGGAATGGCCAAGAAGGCCAAGGGCATCCTGGCCTGGATCAGCACCAGTGTGGCCAGTAGGAGCAGGGAAGTTCTCTTCCCCCTGCACTGGGAATCACTGGTGAGGCCGCAGCTGGAGTGCTGGGTTCAGTGTTGGGCCCCTGAGTCCAAGAAGGACATGGAGGTGCTGGAGCGTGTCCAGAGAAGGGCAACGGAGCTGGGGAAGGGTCTGGAGCACAAGTGTGCTGAGTTCCCTTGTGGCTGAGGGAACTGGGGGTGTTGAGCCTGGAGAAAAGGAGGCTGAGGGGAGACCTTGTGGCTCTGTGCAAGTCCCTTGGAGGAGGGTGGAGAGAGGTGGGGGTGGGTCTGTTCAACCAAGGCCCAAGGGACAGGACAAGAGGAAATGGGCTCCAGTTGTGCCCAGGGCAGTTGAGATGGGATGTGAGGAAGAATTTCTTTGCTGCAAGGGTTCTGAGGCATTGGAAGGGGTTGCCCAGGACAGTGGTGGAGTCCCCATCCCTGGAGGGATTGAAGAGTCGTGTAGACACAGTGCTGAGGGACATGGGTTAGTCATAGGGGACTGGTCAGTGTTGGGTTCATGGTTGGACTCCATGAGCTTAAAGGGCTTTTTCAACCACTGAAGTTCTATGATTCTCTGTGATTTTGTCACTGTAGCTCTTGCTTTAGCCTGCAGTCCATTCTCCCTGGGTAAGGACTGTCACTGAGTAGAACTTGCACATGCGAGTAGCAGCTTTGGGCTGGGCAAAGGAGAAGGAGTTTTGGAGAACACATGGAAGACTCTGCCAGGAAATAGCCAATGTTCTTTACCAGCTCAACTGGCAGCCTCAGTGGATTGCACAGCCTTTGTGTTTGGGATTGAATCTCTTCTCGAGGAAACGCCGTTCTGAGAGCTGGAGAAATTGTCAGCTTTTGGCAGCAAAGCCCAGGCGGGTGTGGGACGGGAGCGGGGCTGCCCGGGTGTGGGCTGCAGTGCTGCTGGGGATCTCCTGGCTCCTGCCTGCTGGTTCTCTTCCCTGTCTTGGCCCAGAAACTTGGAGTGATGCTGGGCTGGATGGCAGTGTGGATTTTTTTAAGTTTTATTGATGTATGACTTTGAACAGCAGTTGATTTCATACCTCACCTGCCTCCCAGGTAGTATTTTCAAATGAGCAACGTTGCTGGTGGAGCTCGCAGTGCCGCTGCCGTGGGGCTGGAGCGGAGCAGTGGAGCTGAGCTCTCTGGGGGATTTGGTTTCTCAGGGGTTGTGTCGGTGCAAGGACATATAAAGCTCCTGTTCAGACTTTCCAAGCTACTTCTGCCCTTTGCCCTCACCGCATCCCAGGGGGAGAGAAAAACCTGACTTTAACTTTGACCGCCTGGAAAGCGTGGGCGGGGGAGGCTGAGCTGTGGGAGCACAGCCCTGAGCATTGGAGTGGGGATTGGGGTGACCCTGTGTCCTCCTGCCATGCCCGGGGGGAAAACAGACCTTGCACAGGACTGGAAATGGGGGCTGAGTGCCATTGTTGAGCCTTTTTGGTGACTTCATCCCCAAATCTTGTTTTCTTGGGGCTGCACCTTGCAAACTCACTGTCTCTCTGTGCCTCGTGGTCCACGGCAGCCTGGAGCAGCTCTGTGCTGTCTCGTGTGTCACAGAGCGAGGTGTGACTCGGGTTCCTCCTGAAATGTTCAGTCCTGGAATGAACTCCCACAGGGGGGAAAAAAAATAAATAAAGCCCATGGCAGACTTTCTATCTGCTTCAAACTGTGCCTTTTGGTTTGGCTCTTCCTAAGGTGAGGCAGGGATAGGTGTGGGAAGTCCAAAGCAGCAATCCTCCTCTCCAGAGGGAATGAAGCAATAAATGGGGCCGGGAGCCTCCTGACAGCCCATTTGGTGTGGCTGGCAGCGTCTGTGGTGCTTTGATGGTCGTGGTGAAGTGGAGCCTCATCTCAAAGGGAGTCAGAAAGAACATGATTTGCTTTTCTGTTGCTGTCTGGGTCTGTGTGTGGCTCGTGGGCTGCGTGGTGTGTGCTGGTACATCGTAACTCTCCTTGCTGAGTGTTCCCACCTCCTCTTCCTCCGGGCAGGGTATGGATGTTGGTCTGCTGCACGCTGTGCTTTGGACCCAGGGGAATGGCATTATCCTGCACTGACTTGGATATCAAGATCTACCTGTTTTTTGAGGAGAGAAGGGAAGTAAAAGAGTGTCCTGGTGTAATCCCACGTGGATATGTTTGTTTAAAGGACCATGTATGAGCAGGTGGTTGAAAAGCAACAGTTTTCTGTGAGGTTATCCCTCTGCTTTTAAAAATTCTCCTTCTGCTTCTTCAACCCTGAGGCTGTGCTGAGGAAAAAAAGCCACCCGTGGTGGCACTTGTCCTGCTGTCATTCTCCAAGCCCAGATTCAGCACCGACCTCACTTACCCTCTCGCTGCCGTCAGCTGCTTGAATGTAACCGGCCTCGCATTTTGTTTTTGAAAGTCCTAATTGTACAACTAATTAGCATTGAAAAAACAGTTTACTTCATTCATTAGCTTTGCTTTAAAAACAAAGATAGATAGGGAGAAATAAACTCCTCAGCAGGCAGAGCAAGCTGGAGACTGGGGCGTCGTGGTTCTTACTGGGGCGTCGTGGTTCTTACTGGGGCGTCGTGGTTCTTACTGGGGCAGCTCTGGGATTC
>NW_010299534.1:0-1166 GCF_000700745.2 Antrostomus carolinensis | reverse complement strand
TCTGCTTTTCCTGATGGCTCCAGCTGGTGAACTGCACCGTGGATACTGGCTGGAATGGGAGATGGGACTTATCTGCTGCTGGGTGAAGGTCTGCAGCACAGGCTGGGAGTCCCTCCGCTCCATGGCGGGTAAAGGAGATTTGATCCCCGGTCGTTGTATCCCAGTCAAGTGCTATTAATAACGTGGCTTTTTGGCCTCTTTTATTTTCTCTCCTTGTTACAAGGAACAGCCTCTGGGACTTTCTGTTTCCCCACCTCCTGCCCTGAGGACTCCAGTTTGCTCCTGGAGCTCGTGAGGTGTTTGATGCACGCGGACGCCTGTCCTGCTGCCCCGTCTGCCTTTGCTGGTGTGATCCGCTCCAAGCAGGTCTCTCTGGCAGACTTTAATTTTCCCTTTACCTTCATTTTAATCAGCCCCTGCAGTCCTGTGTGATTAATTTTCTGGCACCTCCATAACTCCAGTTTATTTTTTAGCAGCTGATGCTGGTCCTCAGGCAGGTGTAGACGATGGACTCTTTAATTAAGCCACTGCAGCACATGGGAGCCGTGAGGAGCTTCTGCCTCAAACTGGGAACCTGTGTGTTAAAAACCAGCATGGTGCCAGTTCAGCTCACTGGGAGCTGAGTGTTGGGCACTGGGGTGGAAGTTTTACCAGTGAATTATTCTTTTAACTTACTCGAATTAAATAAATACCAACCTCAGCTGCCTGAGCGGGGTCGGTGCAGTTGTGTGTCGAGGTTTCCTGTGCTGTCCCTGCTGCGGGGCTGGGGAGCCGTGTGACACCCGCAGCGTTGGCACCACTGTACCCAGTTAAAATAATTTGTTTTTACTGGCAGGTACAGGACGAAGCTCCCACCCCTCCAGTCGATAGGGAAATCATCAGAGGAACATGAGGAAGTCATTAAGATAACTGTGCATGTTTTTGTACGGGAATTGTCCATCCTTGTTTGGTTTATCTTTATGAATTAGTATCAGGACGGTTGTTTGTTTGGATTAGGGACCTATTTTTAAGTAACCCATTTTTTCCACTTTGGAAAATGCATTAGCTCGTCGTGGACAGCTGTGCAGCCCGGCTTTGGGAACCACTGCGTGGTCCTTGAAGCTGCTCCTTCACCAGTGTGAGCTGTGCCCACTTTGTCTGCAGAGGGATCTGGCCAGGCTGGATCC
>NW_010299533.1:0-438 GCF_000700745.2 Antrostomus carolinensis | reverse complement strand
GAACTGGAGGCAGCACTGCAGGAGAGCAGAGTAGAGGGGCAAAACTGTCAAAATTTTTCCCTTTTTCAAGGACCTCTCTAGGTCCACATAGAGAAAGGAGAAAAAGTGATGTCCATGCACCTCATGAAGCTTTGGAGCTGTATAAAGGATGAGGGATTTGCAGCAGATGGTGTTTGCACTTGGGTCATTTGATCTAAGACCACTCACTATTGCCACTTGGGCACGGTGGTGAGCCTGGTGGTTTTCACTTGGGCACGGCAGTGGGAAACTTAATCCGGGTGGGATTTCAGGTTCAGAGATGGATGGAGGGCACCGTTGTTTAAAACACCACCATGCTCTGCTGACTGGGAAATGCCTGCACTGGGTCTCTCGCTCCTTTTCCAGCAGATGGGAGACAGTAGCAGAATTTTTCCAGCTAGATGAGGCAGTGGAGTTGGA
>NW_010299532.1:0-1644 GCF_000700745.2 Antrostomus carolinensis | reverse complement strand
AATTTTTAAAGACATGCTGTTTACATTTCATTTTCCTATTGAAGAGGTGGGATGTCAGGGGGAGAGGGAGTTAATAATAACAGACAGGATAAGCACAGCTGGCTTATCCTACCTGTAAGCTCAAAGTACAGCATCTTCCTAAAACAAAACATTACTAACTCATCAGCAGATGCTAAACCAGATAGACCTTCCTGAAAAATCAGATTGATAAAGCAAAATTTACTGTGTGACAAATAGAGAAACAGAGGCAGAGAAGAGAAAGAAGAGAAAGCAGCAGTTTCTTGGTCTGCCTACGCAGCACCCCCAGAAGTTATCACAAATATCTGGCCACACATAAGGGGATGTGGCCAGAGTCTAAGTCCTAGAATTATACATGATGCTGCTACAGGTGGAGAACAGGAACTATCCATATTCCTTACCTGAGGGATGGTAAAGGTGCCTGGGGAGCCGGACATTACTCAGCACCACTCTGCTCGGTCACTGGAGCAGGATTTTCAGCAGGTGTTTCAGTCACCTTTGTCTGAGACACAATAAACCTTTATTATAGACCAAAACTGACCTCCAGACCCTTCCTCTGTTCAGAGGTAGGGCCAGCATAACCCAGGTTTTAAAATAATCAAGGAAGATGAATCCTCAGAAAATATTAACTATAGGAAATAGATTAAAGTTTAAGTATTACATAGCAGACTGTCAGGGGACCACCTCAAATAGATACACAATGAGAAAGTCTTTCCTCATTAAGGTAAAAATCTGTGTTTGCAAAAAGTTCCCTGAAATAATCTGGTTCAAGCAGTCAGGAAATCATCTGGAGCTTTCAAATCCATCTCTTTTTTTTTTTTTCCCTACAGACTGAAGGTTTGAGAAAGCTTGAAAACACAACTGTTTCTCTCCACTTCAAAAATATTTGTTACAGTCCAACCCCAATTAAGAACCATCCACAGAAGCAAACTCTATCCCACTGCTGGTTCCATTTAAGATAAGTTGCTCATTCTCAAAGAAGTTCAAAAGGAACAAGCAATGAAACCAGCTACCTTCAACCATCATCACTTTGCACTTGGCCATCAGACTCCTGCAGCACTTGGTAAAACTCCCACAGGATAGAAGGTCTTGAGCATTCACCCCATCAAAACTCATCTCTGCTACGTTTTGCCAGGAACATGCTTACCTCCTTCCCATCCTGAGCTGGAGCATTGGGTGGACGAGGTCTACGCCGGTAGTTGTATGGGCGCCTGTACCCGCGGCGAAGTGGCTGCTGACTCATAGCACTGGCCTCATGATGGTTCTCTTTGTTTTCAGCCTCTCCAGTCACTGGGGCAGGACGTGGACGCGGGGGCCCTCTGAAAAGGGGCAGAAATAGGTGTTGCATATGAGAGAAGCCTGAGAAGGTTCAACTACCATAACCTTAGCCCAGTAAAAACCTCTCTAGCCAAGTACTGACCATAACAATTTTGAATGCTAGCAAACCATCCCTTTGGAGCTTGGCTGACATATAGTTGGAAGGGAAAGACCTGTTTCATTGGGTTAGACAAGCAACCCTGGTGTCTCTTCACTGCTGAAGCTACATCAGCATATTCTACTGTCTGTCCTACAATAGAGGAGTAGTTAGCCCATTTGAATTGCTGGCTAGGAGAAAAAACAAGCCAG